>NW_028280279.1:0-42534 GCF_059751315.1 Micrasema longulum
TATTACTTTATGCACGTATTGTTTTGTTAAATTTTTTCTTGTCTCGTCTAGTCTTGTCTTGTTTTATTTTCTGCAACCACAACAGGCCAGAATGCCCGATAAAAAAAATGTATTCTAACGCTCGTTAAAAATTAGAATATCAAATTGTACGGCAAAGTCTCTTGAAAAATATATGTAAGTTTTTTTTTATAATAACGAACTATTTCGAAAGACAATATACTAGGCACTAGTTCTTCTAAATTAACCAATGATAAAATGGTGGTGATAGATTTCCGGCTTAAGGTAAGCCTACTGACCATTTAACAGAATTCATCGAGGAAAAGAGGAAGAGAATTTAAGACGTCACACGCGGAGTAATTGAAAAAATAAAAAAACTTTGATACATCAATGCGCCGATAATACGATGCATAAATATTCAACCATTTTTTTTTGGCGTACCTTGTTTAATATGTCTATTGACACATAATATAATTATAAAAAAACACTGAACTTCCTAGAAAAATCATGCTGAACTGCTGTGTTTTAGCCGGGAATCGAACCCGGAACCCCGCGTGCGTGAGTCAAGTGGCTCAGCCATTAAACTACGGATGCCACCTAGCGTTTTGTTTGGTTTTGTTTGTTTTTTAATTTTGTTTTGTTAATATTTATGCTGTCTTCTTTTGGTGTTATCCGGTCCCCCCGATGTTGGCAATCACTACAGCGAAAGCATCTCGGTCCTGCGCTACTCTGAGGCCAGGACAACTGCTTGTTGGATGTATTCGCCATAGTGATTCCTGGGAAAAGATGACCAGAGTAGTTTTCCGTTGCCTTCTCTGGTGGATTTTTCTGTCGGGGTTACCTTCCCTTAGCTGGTTGGTTCTGGTTTGGAGGCGCTAGAAACTCGCCTTTCATTCTCTCGTTATCTGCTGTAATCACACCGCTATGAGTGTGTACCCATCGCACGGGGTTCGTGGAATGCAATTGGGCATTCGCAGCATTTAATAGAACCACACCCTCCAGCAAGACGTGACTCACTGTGACCCTACTGATGGTTTGAACAACGTTTTTGCTATGCTCTGCTTTAATTTACTTTGATTGGATTTTTTCGTTTAATTTTTTGCGTGTAATATGATCACTTAAACAATTTTAAACCCCGATGCCGTGTATGGATAACGCATCGATGAACAGTAAAGGGTTATCAATAATAATCTATTAAACGTGTTGTAATGATTGTTAAAACTTACTACATTTCATGTGTCAGAAATAAGAGGCTTTAAAACAAATAAATTAAATCATACGTACTTACATTATCGATAAATCTCCCATCAAATTATCGGGTTTGATTGCGAACCATAGAGTGTAGGCTGTAGGAGATCAGAGTGAATAATTTATTATGAGTATAACTCAAATTATATTAGATGAAGGAATAATGATACACCTTGTGTTTCAATTTTAATGTATTATATTATTATTTAAAGGAGTTGGGTTTTATTTATTTAACGCTTTATATATTTACAATTTATAAATATATTAAGGCGGGCATATTGCCTTAAGGCAATTTCTTCCTACCTACCCAAATCGTTCAGTTTGAGAAAATTACAAATGCGTGGAAATATTCTAGGTATATATATATAGATATTTATATTTGGATAATTTTTAAGGCGCCATTTTTGTGAAAATCGCCTCAAGGACGCTGTACAATAGATAAATATCCCATCACTTCTTGCAACTACAGAGCGCATGGATGGTTGGGATTCTAGTTCCTCGTCTCCAATTATGATAAATTGGAACTAAATTACAGCACATTGAATTAATTTAAAACGAATAAATTAATAAGTGATTTGACTAAATACAGCAGTTCTAGGGCAATTTTTTTCGTAAATAATCGCGTTAGAAAATAAGAATAACACTTGTTCAGCAAGGTTCAAGCGTTTAACTTCTGGGATGCGATTATTAACGCTATCTTCATAGATACATATCGCGACAGTTTAAATTAACATCGATATATTTTTTTATTGTATATGCAGATAATTGGTAGAATTCCGTATTAAAATTTGGTAAGGTATCCAAAATAAAATATGTTTATTTAATTTGATTCTTCCAGAGTTTGAAAATGTTCTAACAAGAAAAAACGCGTCACATTATACACTCTTGTATGTTTTAAAATTAAAAGTAAATTTAAATCTAATTAATGTTTTTTTTTTGATACCTTACCAAGTAGTTATTTTTGTACGAAAATGTGCATATTTGTATGAAAATTAAAAGTATCTTCGTCGGTAACCTGTAATGAGGAACTTCAGCCCTGCGGGAAATTGGATGCAAAAAATGTTTTCTTGCGCGCGGTAAAAATTTGAGCATTAAATTGTACTATAAAATTTCTTAAAAATGTACAAAAAAAAATAAAATATTTTAATAAAAACGCACTACTTTGAATGACGTCACTGGTTCATATGAACCATCCGATGATATGAGAGCATTGAAGGATATCCGGTTTGGTCACCGTAAACGAACCAATCGGAAGAACTGACATAGAACAACCTCTGGCGTCACACGCGGAGTTATTTCAGAAATACAAAACTTTAAAAAATCATAGCGTTGATAATACGAATAAAATTCAAAAAATTTGGCTTACTTCAACATTCTATTAACAAATAAAAAAATAAAAAAAGACACTGAACTTCCTCATTGAACTTATTTAGAAAAAAAAGACTTCTTCTATTTTTCCAACAGAAAACTTAGTTTTACTTCTTAGATAAAATTGATAATGTGGGTGAGATTCATCCGGCTGAACCGTTTACCTACTAGGTTCCTATATTTATTTATTTATTTATTTATTTTTCACACTCTTTATCAAAATACAATTCCATATTCACTTTGCCCAGCTAACAAGGGTACATACCCCGTTCCAAGCTAGGCAATTACATTTTAATATATTATAATACTTAACAAATTAATATAGAGCACTGACAAACAAAATATAAACTTATTCGGATACACATTTTGATTCATATACATACAGACATACACATATATACACACATGTAATATATAAATATACACATATATACACATGTACATACACACACACGTACATACACCCATGCGCACACACGTACATACATACATACATTCATAAAAACATAGACAATTTATTTATGCGAAACTTCATGGTTGTCATCTATAAATATATATTTTTTAAATTATTCCTTATTTTTTTATATTTTATTTTTGACATCCAGTAAGGTTCTCCAATCCGTGGCATGCATCAACTTTTCTGACTCCCTACGACCAATGTCATGAAAGAGCGAGGTCAACACCTTCCGTAACTTGACAACACTCCCGTCTTTCCACGATTCTGTCAAAAGGTTATGGACCTTTTTGCCTACGTTATAGTGTTGTCTCGATGCCAGAACAGTGTTGACCCCTTCTTTTAGTATCAGATCCCTATTAGAGTATCTTGTATTATGGTTGTGGTTGACGCTTGGGTAAATGTCTCTCTTTATGTGTGTAATGAATTTTAACTTCCCTTTAGAATACCGACCCAGTGCCGCGATTATGAACGGCTTTCTTCGTCGATATATACTGAGACGGTTAAACTAATATCGATTTTTATTTACGAAAGTGTGTATATTTGAATGAAAATTCAAAGCATCTTTGTCGGTAACCGGTAATTAAACATGTTTAAAAAAAAAATGTAAACATATTCAATTTTTCATCAACAAAACTTGATTTTACTTTGTAGATAAAATCTAAGATACATTATTACTTCCCATCAGGTCCGCGAACAAACTTTACAAATAACGCATTATTTCACTGATGGGGAAGACACGAACCTGGCTTGGGAAGACGCGTAAGAAGTGACTGATACAATCAAAGAGACTTGGAAAGGCTTTCCGGACACCATATGCTCCATATATGTACATATTTTATAGGTAAGTCTTTTAATATTTTAAATAATTCTGTGCATGAAGTAATCCCGTCGGTCATAGCACTGTAATTTTATGTAGGTAATCTGTTTCGTATGTAAGAGTATCATCATTCATTCGTCTTTATATTTGTAATAAGCTTTATGTAAAGGCTTAGTGGATTATTCCTCATTTTAACAATCGAAGACTTAACGTGAAACGCCGAGCGATGTCCATTTTGTTACATATTCAGAAACCCACGCGTCGCCATAAGTATAATAAATTTACGTCGAGGTTTGTTACGGCAGTTTCTCGAGGAATTAAATTTAAACGTTAATTATGGTTTGAAAAATATATCACTGTTTGTTTAAACATTTGTATAAACTACCACAGGACATTCTCATAATCAAGACGTATGATGAGGAAGTAGCCTCAAAACCGGTCAACGTATATCGAAAAATTAAAGTGGTTTGAACAAATTTATAATCAAATAGTGTTAAATGTCATACCACAAAGTGACAAATGTTTTATTGTTAAATTTATTTGTTAGTTCACTGCTGTAAGAAATCGAGAAATATTTTCAGATATTTTCTAGTGCGTGAAAAATTAGTAAGGACAATATTTTGAGTTTGTCCAAATTTTTGTAGACAAGGACTGGATTCAACTTCCTGGGGAACTGTTCATATTAACATATTACAACAGAGATGAAGAACACTTAGGAGAAGGTAATATAGAAATCTAGGCATCTACAGGGCTTATGACCTGTCAATGGCTGGTTTAAGTGGCTTAAATTAGATAAATCTCACCCGCATAAATAAAGGTTTTAGCTCTTTAACTTCACAAACATCAACAGATGAAAAATTGAAGGAACATAGATGTTCAAAAGTGAATGTTACACAGTGTGTAAAGTGGCCACTTAAACCAGCCATTGACAGGTCATAAGCCCTGTAGATGCCTAGACTTCTATATTACCTTCTCTTAAATGTTCTTCATCTCTGTTGTAATATGTTAATTCGTAAGGATATAATTAATCATTAATCGTTTCAGCTCTTTTACTTGCTTACAAAATAATTTTCGCCAAGATATGATTCCATATTTAACTTTTTAAAGCAAAATTTTCGACGCCCTAAGCTTGTTAAAAATACATTATTTTATTTTATTTTTTATTTTATTAACATAAACCGCAAATCTGCCTTTTAAAAACATTTATAATATTAACATGTTTGGCTTAATATTTTTTTTTTTTTTTTAAACATGAATTTTAAAAACAAGATTCATATAAAAAAAATTAAACCGAAAATTATACTAGATTTATTAGAAAGTTTAAATAATAAAACATTCTACAGTGAAACAACAAGAAAATCATAAGTACTGTTTCACACAGCTAGGCAAAGTGAACAAAAAACTGCATATGAAATACATGAATAAATAAATATAATATTATATTCATAAATAAATCTATTTCAAATACACTGTTTGTAATCGCGGAATAAAAGATATATAAACGTGTAATATTGGGTAAATGTCTCGTGATTTTTACCGAATTTATTAGCCAATAAAGAATAAACGAATTAGTACCCTATTGAACAATAAAATTCTTTGAAAAGTAGGCCATTTGGCCACATACTCTCCAAAACATCCCACACACACTTGATGATATAACACGAAAAGTTACGAAAAATTCTCACGAAATTGTAACAAACAAGTTACAAATCGCGAAGAAAGTGCAATCTGTAAGTTATTCTCTGGCCGATGCGATGAGAGAAATGATCTTCGTGATTGGCAGATCTGTGGGATTCCTGATGATAATCCAGCACTGATATTTCCGTGGGACGGACGTGATTACAATCATCTCTGAAAGATAATATATCATTCCGCAGACTGGAACTGTCCAAGGTATGAAGAACCATCACTCTTCATGCAGTGCAAACAAAATTATTAAGTAACTTTTCTGAGTGCATATCATATTTCTCCATTACTTCATATAGGCGTTTATTCGAAACTTTAAATTTCGGATTGGAGATTCTAACTGGATGTTAAAAATAAAATATTGTTTTTAACATTATGAAAATATTCTCCTGTTTGAGAATTAATGAAAAAAGTAGAGGGGATGTAGGGAGGGGATAAGCTTAATAGGTTTTATAGGGTGAATATCACAGTCCTTATCAGTGCATGTGCTTATTAAAATGCATATCGTGTTTGTTTTATATTTTTGTGCAACAAATATGGTGAAGGTGTATAGTGGATTTTTTATGTTGGTTTTATTGGTGTCCTGACGAAGAGACGGGTACATCTCGAAACCGGTAGACATAGAAAAGTCGGTAAATGGTTTTATACAAATATTCAATAACATTTAGTAAAATATATGACCACAAAGTTAATGCTTTAAATATTAATAATATAATATACTTTTATTGACTCCATCTTCTTCGCATTCTCAATCCTGGGGATTGGTTTGCAGCAAATTTATGCATTTCGTCCTCCATTAGTCTCTATTCTCTGCAGCCCTCTTCAACTCGGTATATGAGGCGCAGTTTATATCCTCACACACTTGCTCCACATACTCCTGTCGGCATCGGGGGCGCCCTCTGTAATTTGTCCCCTCTATTATGTCATGCAGGAGACCCTCATGGCGTATAATGTGGCCGATCCATTGGGCTCGTCTCTCTGAGATGGTTTTTAGTAGTTACCTCCCTTTTACAATTCTGCTGAGAACCTCGTCATTAGTGATGTGGTCTCTCCAAGACATTCCTAATATTGTACTCCATATTCATGCTTAATTTATGATACTTAATGGCTTAATTGATGTACCATCGTAACTGGAACAAGTGGCATTCAATGTTACAATCCGCTCCGATCCAATTGTGAAATATTAATGTGTTGTTCATTGATCAGCACAGCTCAAACTATGCCTTGCATGCACTGTTAAGTAAATAACAGCATTTATCGATACTATTGGCTGGCCGATAACCTTTCTTTCCCATCCTTCCCTTGACCCATCCTTATGGTACCTACCTAACATCAAGATAGAAGATATTAAAAATTAGAAGATTTGGATTTAGAACAAAAACAAAACAACATTTTTGACTTCACTAGAATCGGATAAAAAGTGCTTGGATTCGTCGCGCGTCGTTTAAAACATTATTAAAATTTATAGTTCATTTTGTCATCCAGTGCCCGAAATTGAAGAACATTCAAATCATATTTAAGGTAGGTATTCATTCCATGTTCCTATTCTTTCTTCAAATATTTCCCTATCACGAAACTGAATGAAATTCGTTTTTCATTTACAGTCCGCCTTTTCGTTAACATGCACCAATGTCCCGATTGTGTCGCATTGTAAACTCGAGACAAGATCTGGACATTTTTGGTACAAGTCTTTTTAGATTCACTACAATACACTAGATCTTGTCTTGAGGTAGTGAGTTTTTTGTCCTCGCTTTAATTTTCTTTCGTTGTACCTGTATATAATATAAAAATGTATTTACAATTGTTAAATAGACTGCAAAAAAACCAGCTACAGTAAACAGAGAACTCTTAACCGCTATAAAAGTTCGTAAAATGTCGTATCTGGGGCATAAAATGCGCAGAGAAAAGTACCACTTATTTCATTTCATTTCGAAGGGCAAGATTGAGGATTACCGAGGAGCTAGAAGAAGGCAGATTTACTGGCTGCTTCATGTACAAGACTGAACTGGCTTCAGGACTTTCTGTTTTAATAAAGGAGTTGCTTATTTTTTGCCTAGCTTATTACGTACAAGGCTTATATTAACTGCAAAAGGTATGTTCCTTCTAACTTATCTGACTATAGTGTGAGAATCTGCTGGGATAATCGGCTGTGGCCTTTTTAAGGAACTTATCCGCATCTGCTTTGAAAAGAGGAAACCACAGAAAACTGATTCAGGAGAAGCCGGACTATTGACAGACATCAATAGATTTTCCGTTCCACTTTGAGTGTTTGGCATTTTGTGTTCTATTTTTATTTATTTCAACAATTACCTTTACTATTTTGACCATGGATGATATGACCTCATGCAATAAGTCCTTGTGACTTATTATAGTTTCGATATCTTCTAGGTCCTCGTTCAGACTTCTACATTGCGCCTTTAGCTACATTAGCTCTAAACTAAAAATGGGACAATGCATCTTGGGGTGTCTCGTCATCACATGGACAGCTATCGATTTCTGAAAGCTTAGAACGGTGAAAATAGCTCATAAAACCTACGAGGCAGGTGAGGATTTGAGTCAGTTCGAAGCCAACTTGCTACATTTTGCTGAAATCAAAGACATGAAAGGTTGTTGGAAAAAAATATGGCTTGAGGACTGTGGAGCAGATTTTCCGGGCAGCACAAGAGAGATAGACCTTCGTTAGAGTGATTGCCAACGTTGGGGATATCTGACAGGGCACTAATAGAAGAAGAAATGGACTGAATAAATAAATAAACCAACCAATGACAGATCATAAGCACTATAAATGCCTAGACTTTCACACCCCCTCCTCAAAAATGTTCGTTGCATCAAATTTAGATACAATTTACTTTCGTTTTCACGAGGTAATTATTATCATTTTTTAAATCAAATTTCAAAGCGAAAAACATCCAACATAACAGCGCAGAATACAGAAGATCTATCATGCTTCGTGATTGAGAATTTTTGCAAACTTTCAACACTCATTTCACCTCTATTTCCCATGGACCGAGAGAAGATATTCCCATGGCCTATTACCAATTCTATTTAATGAATTTGCAAATGTGCTCAAGAAGCAGAAAATAAATAAATAATGAATACACTTGAAATTGAGTACAATGTATTGTGCCTAATATTAAGTTCTAAATGAAATATCTCAGCGTAATAATTGATTAGCAAATGAAATGGCATAATCATGTTAACAAATAAGTAAAAAAACAATAAATCACATAAACATATTAATAAGATAAGAAACATACTAAGTAAATACAATGTAGAAAAGGGTACTAGTCTTTGGTATGGGATTATTGGATGGGAATGTTTTAACCCTTAAAAGTAGAACAGAGAACAATAATTCTTAAAGTAGTACGTAAAAAAATATAAAATTTCTAAGTTCGTAACGTAGACAATATTTGCAGTGAAAAATTGATTATTCAGTTGACCAAAGAAAATAGTAAAGAATAATTTAAAGGGCCGCATACATGTAGACAATACAATAGACATGACAATATTGTCTTGTTTTACTTCCGTGAACAGCCTCGACCGCGCAGAACAAAACGTCACAATACAAACGTTCGGCCGTAGTTGACACGTGAGCGCTGCAAAAATGAATACACGACGGCGTTTATTACGAGCGAATAGTGAAACATATTTTTTTGTGTAAATCACCTCAAGGGCGCTGTACAATGAATAAATATCTCAGCACGTCTTGCAGCTACAGAGCGCATGGACGGTTGGAATTCTAGTTCCTCGTCTCCAATTATGATATATTATAATTATGATATATTGCAAATCTAGCCCTTTTTTACATTTTTTAATTTTCTTTATTTGACTATGAAGTTTAGAGAGAAGAGAAGTGATATTTTAAAAAACGAAAAAAAAAGACAAATTTTTAAAAATGGAATTTAGATTACAAGTCTTGCAGCTTCTGAGTGCATGGACGGTTGGAATTCTAGACCCCATTTACTCAATTAATATATTTGATAATTGATAACATTTATACATTGAAGCTAGATTACTAATCGTCTTGTAGCTACAAAGTGCATGGACGAATGAAATTTTAGCAACTTAAAATTATCAATAAATTTACAAAAATTAACATTGAGCACAATAGTAAATTTATTTATTTATTAACGGACATTGTCCATGTATACAATTTATAAGGTTTTAAACCTACTTTTAAACCTATTTAATATTACAATAAAAGAATAGTTTAAAACATTTAAAGAAAAAAGAAAGAAGCATTGACAAACACAAGGGACATCGAGACAAGATCTGGACTATTTATTTAGTGCTCGTTTAAATCGTTGTAAACTTAAACCAAAAAAATCCAGATCCTGTCTTGAGTTAACAATGTTTGTAAAGTGTTCATGCCAAAAAGTTATTACGATATATATGAGCTAGATTACAGCACGTCTAGCAGCTACAGAGCGCATGGACAGTAAGAAATCTAGCCAAATGCGAACTTGCGAAATGGATTAAGATAAATTATTTTTGTTTTCAAAATCATAATGGATACTGTGAAAAAATGTTTTCATACATAATTGATAAAATAACATTGTTAATAAATATGACTTAATAAAAACTCGACATGTTTGGCCTCGACAATTGTGACGTCAAGGTTTGTGACGATGTTCAGAAGCTGCAGGTCGCGCCTTTTAACGTTGCTTCACGTTTACTGACTACAAGTTAGGTTCCGGAACTTAGGTTGAGTGGAACACAAGACGGGTGCTTAGTGCTGCGTCTAGTGTATATATAATACTCGGTGCTGAGACCAGTTTTGCCTATTAACAAACAGTGTCAGCATAAGATAGTGACATATCATTTCCTCGACTGCAGTTTTAAATTCAGAGTAACCCACCAGATCGTGACGCGACAAGTATCGGCACAGCAGTTGACGGTGCCTTGACAGAAAAACTACTATGGAGATAGAACAATGGGGACTGTAGTACCAACTAAAGCTGTTTAACTGTTTAACTTAATACCCGGTGAAAATCAAGAGGAAAAAAGCATTAAAAAAAACCGCCAAAAACTCGTAAAAAAGAACAAATGAATCTTAAGTGTGCACATAAATATTTTTTTCAACTCTGTACCTACCTTTTATAAAAAAATAAAAATGTAATGTAACCCGCTGACAAGACTCGACGTCGCGGGAACAACAATACAATAAAAAAATAATGATACTACTAATAATATACTTATATTATACTTGTTTATTTTTGCATAAATATGTCTGTTTTAAAACAGGCTGTACCTAGTTAGGCAGACTAGACATGAACTAGAGAAATCTTTTACCTAAGTGTGGTATGTAGTAGATAAAGTAATTGTTATTTTTGTCAATAAACTATGATTATTAGTATTAATATTATTAATACATATTTCAATGCATTATATAAATATATTTTTCGTCCCAACTTAATTTAGGATTTAAATCATATGGAGTTGGATATTGTGCTCAATAAATGTAAGTTAATTAAAAAAATTGTGATCGGATAAAATAAAATAAATAAATAAAATTAAAATTACACTAATGTACTCTGTAGGTAAGATATTTATGATGCGTCCATATTGAAAGAAGGCTCTATAATCAATTTGTAGGTACAGCAAATTGATTGATTATTTCATAATTTGTTATATAAATGATTGTAAATTAACTTTCACAAGATGCTGAAGTGAAGGAAATGTAATTTAGATCAATTTGCCTATTATGCTTTTGGCGATGGCGCCATTAAAAATATGATTTTATTCGGAGCAATTTTCATCATTACAATTATCACCAATATCATGGTGCACAAGGCACTGCATTGGGAAACGAAATTCAGCGTATTTCGATTATCTGTTAAATGAAAGTGCAGTGATCATTCTTACACTTCAGGTACAGTTTAAACAACATTTAATTTTTCAATTTAATTTTTATTTTTATTTATTCAGAAAAACAACAGCCTTACAAAATAATATATACAACATTATAAAAAAAAAAACAGAAAATAAAGCCAAATAATTTTTTAACATAAATACAATTATAAAAATCCAGTTCAGTTAGTTTTTGTGTGTGAGGATGCGTGGGTAAGTGAGTGGAGTGTGGTTTTGGTAGGTATGTGAATATGTGTGTGAGTGTATATGGGTGTGAGGGTGGGTTTATGGATAGGGTGAGTGTGTGTTTGATATGGGTGAATATAAACATCGTAAATTGATAATGTAATTTTTTTTTTATTTTTTATAAAGAAATTTTTTTCATTCAATAGTTTTTTAATTCTTGTTTTAAAAGTGAGTTTACTGCTGTTAAATATATCTATGTTATTGAAAAATACATTACAATTACGCGCTAAGCGAATCAGAGGAAAGTTCTGTGTATAGTCGGTGCAATAATTAATAATCAATAATTCATTTTTATCCTGCCAGGAATCGAACCCAGGACCTCAAGAGTGGTAGGCGAATGCGCTAACCACTTAACAGCGAGGCGGACTTATCTCCATTTGATTTCCTGATTCATGATTTTTACCTGAAAGCAGACGTCGAGTCAAAAACACTCATCCGGGGTTCTGGTTCTGTTTGACTCACTTCAATGTATCCTTAATCCGCCTGGACACATAAAATGATATGTTGCACAAAAAGGATGTTTGTAAAAAAAAGAAGATGTTCTTACATCAGCATGTGTAAGATAAGTAAAAACAATGAGTACATAGTACTGCTCTTTGAGAGAATAGAGCAGGATCTCAGATTAGTTTCTGAGAAAACGCGGTACAAGAAAATAATATTATTGCTGTAGTTTCAATACTATACACGTCATCGCTATAATATGCCATGCATAGAATTAAGAATAGTCCAGAAACCGCAAACGCACATCAAACAGAAGGCAACTCAACTACTCATAAATAAGTAGGTTTACGTTTTGCCCCATTAGTTTCTTTGTAGACGTCGCTCAGTACGCAACTCCTGATTCGAACTTAACCATGCCGTGTTGTGTCTTTTTAAAGTGTAAAATTACTGCTAGGATCTTAAAGAAACAGGTTGCAATCACATTTCATGTGTAATTATCAAATTAATGTGTTTGTCACAAATGCATTACTTAAAAATTGAATTATTTTTCCATCTGTCAGATTGTCGAAGAAACAAAATGGAAATTTCGTTAGTGTTGCCAGAGTAGTAAAAACGTTTACCCTACTTTGCTCATATAATAAGAGAACAAAAAAAAAGAAAAATTGTTCGCAAACATTAATAGAAAAATAATAAAAAAAACTTAATTATTGTTAAGTTTTTTTAAAATTATAAAATAATTACCAAAACAATCGTTATAAAACACAAACTCTAGAACAAGCGTGGGCTACTAACATTAAAATCATATTGTTTTGTAAAAAATATATATCTTTGGCCAGATGCATGCAAAAAATGGGGCAGATTGGTTAAGAAAATAACGAGATATTATTATTTTTCTTCGTGTACCTGAGGAATGACGCTGGTACTGAGGGGTTAACTAAGACGTCATCTTTGTATAAATATTTTATGATGTTCTATACGAACGATTAATTTACAAAAGCCACTTATGCTAACGAACCACTGTTGACTTATTTTATGTACATAATATACCGACTTTTTTATATATTTTGTTTTGTATATGTTAAGGAGTGGATGAGGTTAATAATACCTCGTCCTAGGAGGAGAAAAAAATAGTAAGTGGACTGTATTGTTGGGGAAGGAAGGTTGCTCAACTCCACTAACCTGCTGATGATAAGGCGTGATGAGTGCTGGAACCCTGGGAAGCTGGCGGTCGTGAGACGCTACCACGCTTGTATGGAGCTGGGAGTCTAAAAGGACGCAGGCACAGCTCGCTTGAGGAAAGATTAGTTAAGCACTTCAATCGTTGATATTAGATTAGTACTGATAATATAACGATTTTTCCGGTACTCACACGTAATATTATTGTTGCGTGGAGTGCGCTAGAAAATGGGAAGGACGGGTAAGTGGACAAGGATTTGTTGAGAGTTGGTCCGAACAGTATATATCAGTTATCCATCCGTGTTTTCGTATTGATTTTAATTTTTGTAAAACTGATTTCACTATATTGCTATATTTTATATTGTAAAAGTCACTTGTGCCGTATTTATATATACAAAAATGAATCGCCGTGTTGTGTCTCGCAAAAACTCGAAAATGGCTTGACAGATTTACGTGCGGTTTTTTGCAAAATTTTCTTATTCACGCACTCAAGGTTTACAAATAATAACATCTTCAATATATTGAAATGCATATTCCAAAAAAATTGGAGAATGTCATTTTTTAGTAAATTAAAAAAGTTTTTATTTTAACGTTTACAAACCTCAATTATTTTCAATGGATACTGAATTTATTATTTTCCTAACAATTTCTTAATTTCTACATGTTAACATATTTTTAATGGATTTTTAGTAATGTATGAAAAAAAATTAATAGACATTTGAGACATTTTTGAAAAACGGATTCTTACACAGAATGCATCACTGCCGGTCAGTAGCGGAGAGTTTGACATTTGCAAAAAGAATTCTTTATTTGAAAAAATATTATTTCATGTTTTGGAATTCAACCACAAACAAGCACCAAGGTACCTACCTATGTAATTAAATTCAATATTCGAATATTAAAAATGTTACGTTTCAGAATTCGATTATAAACAAGTACTTAGGTACCTACATATCAATGAAAAGTATTTTTCCTTTTATCCGGAAAGTTTTTGCAAGCTTTCACGATACAGTCATTTTTCTTTTATTATTATTTGTTTATTAATTCATTAACGGACTTATACAGTCCATTTCAACAATGGTCAACACATTTTCTTAGACTAAATTTAGGTACAAATGAAATAAAATTAAAGCTAGGATAAAAAAATAAAAAAATCTACCTCAAGACAAGATCTGGTCTATCTTAGTTCTTTCTTTTCTTTTGGTTTTGAATTAAATGTCAAGGTCACGTCGAAACACGGCATGGGCATGAGCATAGGTTGAGTGCCATAATTTTAGAGTGCTCAGGGTAAATCGCGCTTTGAATTTTCTTAAATAACACATATTCCTGTATTTTCTGGATTTTTGGTAATACTAAAATAATAATTTATTTAATACATTTTTAAAAATCGGATTCCTATATAAGTACACCCCTCCGTTGGTGAGAAGACCGGAGTTTGACGATTGTAAAAATAATGCCATATTTGAAAAAATATTATTTTATGTTTTGGAATTCAACCATAAACAAGTACTTAGGTACCTACTTGAATTCAATATTTGAATATAAACAATTTTTGGTTTTGTCTTAATTTAATCTCAAATAGGTACCTAAGTACCTCCTTATCAATGAAAAGTCGTTTGCCAACGTTTGTCGGGTCCGCTAGTGTATACTAATAATTCAAAATTGTATAAGTATAAATAAATAAATATGCCCTTAAAATGCCCATTGGGCGTATATATAAATAAATAACATATGTATAACTTAGCAACGAACCAAAAAGCGCTAAAAATAACAAATTTACAAATGAAATTTTTGCCATTTATTTTATTGTGTATTTCATTTAACATTGATTTTAATTAACTCATAATGTTTAACAATAAATACGCTTAATTTTGGGCGTTATGAAGTGACTTAAAAGCTTATTTCGGTCGGTCGGTACTCTTGCAATATTGTAATATTCAAACACAAACATTATTCTCTACCTTCCATAACTCCACAAATCAAGAGTTACTAGATACTCCACCCTGATGCTGCAAATAAAATAATTAATACAACCTTCGGTCACAGAGGATTGGCCTACTACTCGGTCAAAGTGTACAGTCTTCTTCCATTATCCATAAGGACAATTAGTAAGTACTCACAATATTCAATTGCCATAAAAAAAAATGGATAGTGGAGGGGGGTTGCGCACGGATCGATGAGTGGATCAAGCCAAATAGATAAAATGTGTGTACTGTTTATGAAATTTGGTCTATATAAATTGGTTGTGTTTTGATGATTATTTTAGTTTATATTGTTTATTATGTTAATGATAATTATGTTAATTAAATTAATTACGTTTTTAAAAAAATATTATTGTCTTTACTTTGTTAAACAACTAATTTAAGGCATGTTTCACACTTTGTAAAATATTTCCCTCGGCACGGGACACACCCCAGTGAGGGAACATTATTCTGTATAAAAAAAGAATACAAACAATGTAAAAGTATGAATAAATAAATAAATATTGTTATATGTTAGTACTCGTTATTAAAAAATATATTGTGTTCGATTTGTTTAGACTGGATTTTTATTAGAACTTTACCAAAACAATATTTTTTCCTTTAAGGAAATAGAGAAATCCGCTTTTGTGCATACATAATCCAATTATCAATTACTTCATCGCAATATATGTACAAACATATATAATTCTTTTAACATCCTCAAATAAATAAACATGTCATCCTTACATCACGATCTAACCAACAAATTATTCATAACATTATTGACACACTGACAGAAATTTAAGGACACTAATTCAAATAGATTTGACCACTCGTTGAAAATACTTGTACGTACGTGATTAGAATAAAAACTAGCTAATTTTACATTCATTATTGTTTTTATTATTCTCTGTACTAGTTAAAACAGACATTGAGATGGGTTTACTCCCGAGTTGCGGACAAACAGATTAGAGATCCAAGGCTCGGACCCCGCTCTACGATAACTTACTTTTCGTTTTTAACATAGTTATTTATTATTTTATTTTATTAAAATAAACGGCACTTAGTGCCTTTTACATATAAGTTGCATATAATAAAATACACACATGTAAGTGGAATAAGTAAAATATAGTATTTAAAACAAATTATTACTAAACAGTTATTTACAAATTAAGGAGTCAAAAAAAAGATATACAGTTAATAATTATATTAACTGGAATTCAAAAACATAGGCACTTTGAAGTTGATGTATACTTCATTAGTGAGAAGCCAGTTAGAGTATAACTCTACAATATGGACTCCTTACTACAACTGTCACCAAAATTCTCTTGAAAGAGTCCAAAAAAAATCTTACGGTATATAAATTTTAAATCTAGAATCAGTCATGAATTTTTAAATTATGATTTTTTACTAAAAACATTAAATTTGTTAAAACTTAACGATAGAAGAAAAATTATAGACCTTTTTAATGTATTCAAAATTGTAAATTCAATATGGGATTGCCCTGAACTATTATCTCTCATCAACTTCAGGGTGCCTGGAAGAATGACTAGACAGGTGCCACCGTTTTGTAGCAACAATTCCCGGACAGTGCATACTTGTAATGCAGTATTAAACAGACTTCATGAACTCGGCAATAGTTATTCCCACGTATCTGATATATTTAGTGTAGGGTATTGTTCCTTTAGAACAAACCCTTTGAATTTTTTCAAAGATGGTGAATGGTAATTATATTTATTTATTCATGCATTTTACAATATACACAGTTTTTTGTTCACTTTGCCTAGCTGTGTGAAACAGTACTTATGATTTTCTTGTTGTTTTACTGTAGAATGTTTTATTATTTAAACTTTCTACTGAATATGCTATATAATTTTTGCATAATTTTTGGTGTGATTTTTTTTTCATAAATCTTGTTTTTAATATTCATGTTTTTGATAAAAAAATAATATATATTAAGCCAAATATGTTTATATTATAAATATTTGTAAAATGCAGATTTGCCGTTTATGTTAATAAAATAAATAAATTACTTGTTATAAAAATACTTGAAAAATTAAATATTTGGTCATAGAAATATTTTGAACCCGTAAAAAAAGAAAAAAAAAGTAAGAAAGCAGCACATTTTTGAATAAAACTAAACGAAAATTTTTCTTTTTTAAATTACATGTTTTATTATTTACACGGCACTTAGTGCCTTTTACATATAAGTTGCATTTAAGCGGAATAAGTAAAATATGGTATTTAAAACAAATTATTCTTAATTGACTTGACCCCTTGAGTCAAAAAAAAGATAGACAGTTAAAAAAATATATTATTAGTTATAAAAATACTTAAAAAATTAAATATTTGGTCATAAGAATATTTTGAACCTGTAAACAAAGTATGAAAGCAACACATATTAAAAAATAAATAAAACAATTTTGAATAACACTAAGCGAAGATTTTTCTTTTTTAAATTACATGTTTTATTATTTAAAACTACTACTTAGGTAACTAATATAAATATACGAATAAATACATACTGATTTTGTACTTTTAAATAAAATCAAGAATAATATAATGAATAATCAATCAATTATGACTTAAGCCGTTCACATGTAGAAAATACAATATATATGTCAATATTGTCCTGTCCAAGCTGCTGAACAGCCTCGACGACCGCGCAGACAGAACGCTGGGACAATACGAAAATTCGGCAGCAGTTTACACGTGGGCGCTGTAAAAATGAATACACGACGGAGTTTTTTTTTTTTTTCTTTTATTTAGGAAACATACAGGACAGTTACATAGTTTTATATTTTACTCAGTTAGACTTAACTCTAATGAACCAGTGAAGTTTCCACATTATAAAGTAATTATATGTAAGGTTAAAATTAATTAAAGTACAAAAAAGAGAAGGAAAATAAACATAAATAGAAGTTGATTAAAAATTAAAATTAAAGTAAAAAAATGAAGAAAATTTGTAAAAGTAATTAAAAGTTAAGAATTAAAATAAAGAATGGAAAACATGCTCAGATGTAAAAATAAAATAATAATAAAAACATAAATATACACATGCATATTTTAAGGGATTCAAAGAAACGGTGAGAAGAATCTTAAAATAAGAAAATGGCGTTTATTACGAGAGAATTCACGAGAAATACCATTAATTTTATACCAAGATGTATTGGAATTGTTAAAAGACGAACTAACTAAGTGAATATGGAATTGTATTTTGATAAAGAGTGTGAATAAATAAATAAATAAATTAATAAAAAAGTTTTTTTCAGACAAAATAAACACATATCATTTTTTCATAAGTGTTTTTTTTCTTTATCTCTGATTTCATACCAGTTAATTTATATTCATTTGATTGGTGTAGCTTCCTGATTAAAAAAAGTTGATTTAAGTCTAAGCTATTGAACAATTAATACTCATTATAATAAATAACAAAGTTTCGTTTATCTTCGCATTTTGTTTGTAAAAAAACGAACATTTAAAAAAGGTAGTAGTATTTAAGCATTCCATTTTATATGTTATCTTTTTTTTATTTCATTGACTAATGAATGATTATTATTACTTCCACTCGAAAATGAAAAATATAGAAGGACTTCGAGATGTGGACCTATAAACGAATCTTGGGAGTTTCCAGGAGATACCATATATTGCAATTGACAAGATTCAAAGCAGGATTGAAGAAACTAGGCACCTGTCAAACACCGTACAAGAAAGGCGTGCAGAATAGATAGGTCATATGTAGAGAATACAATCCTGACCATTTTATTAATCCCGGGATTATGGGATTTTTGTGCATAATCCCGGGATTTTCGTGCATAATCTCGGGATCCCGGGATAATCCCGGGATTCGCGTAGCAAGGATAAATATTGTTATATTGAAATCCAGCATGGCTTATTTAAAAAAAAAGAAAGAAAAAAAATTGCGTTCTTATGATTTGACCAAATATTTCATTTTGAGGGTCATTTTCAACGAGTTGTACTCACTATTAGAAAATGAGAATCAAGTTAGGGTAGAGTGGGATTCGAACCACGGACCTTTGAGCCACGCGACCACAACCCGATTCAAAATTAGTTACACAAATTTAACTTTCCAAATCCGGTGTGAAAATATACGTTTGAAGACTGAAAAAAAAAACTTCGTCATTTGAAAAGTAAGAGAGAAAAATAATCAAGTCTTGTATTGTATACAGGGTGACTGAAAATGAACCCGCCATAGCAAATTCGCATAAAGAGATCATCTAATTGAGATTCATCTAATTGGGAATTGAATCCAGTCCTTGTCTACGAAAATTTGGACAAACTCAAAATATTGATAAATCCACCTGGTCCACGAAGAAGTATAGAAATTGAAAAAATAAGATTTTCAGGCGATGCCTAGTATGTAGGTGAAATAATTCAATTAGATGAATCTCACCCGCATACATAAACGTTTCAGCTTTTTCACTTCACAAACATCATCAGATGAAAGAATTGAAGGAATATATATATTCAAATATGGGCAGAATGGTGAATGTTACACAGTGTGTAAAGTGGCCACTTAAGCCAGACATTGACAGGTCATAAGCCCTGTAGATGCCTAGACTTCTATATTACCTTCTCTTAAATGTTCTTCATCTCTGTTGTAATATGTTAAGATATGTGAATTTTTACATTTTATTGAGATTTTTCCCAAATTTGACCTTCAAGCATTCAGAAATTTTTTTCTTTCATTATTTTAGTATTTTTCTTGGTAGCCATAAACATTTGTGATTAAAATACGTCGGAACTTCCCTTAAACTAGAGTTCAAAAATAAGATATTACGCTTTAAAAAAAAAGGTGACTTATTTTAATCACAAATGTTTATGACTACCATCAAATAATAAAACAATACTAAAATAATGAAAAAACTTAAAGTCCTAAATGCTTTAAGGTCAAATTTTGGAAAAATCTCAATAAAGTATAAAAATTTACATATCTCCTAAACTATAAAACTTTGACTTTGAAAAGTAAGATCCAATAATTAGCAAATGACCTCCTCTATGTGCGAATTTGCTATGGCTGGTTCAGTTTCAGTCACCTGTATGGACTAATATGACACCAGAAGAGTTAAAAATTATAAACAAATAAATAAAAAAGGGTGATATTTTTTGAATTTGTGTATCATATTGCTTCCGGATTAAAGTATTTTTATTGAAATATTTAGTGTGAAAATATTGCGGAATATACATGACTCGTATCTACTTAGTAAAAAAATGACCCCTGGTTTTTAGCCTTTTCGATGGATGGTTGATGCTCTGTCAGGAATCGAACCCAGGACCTCAAACATGGTAGGCGAACACGCCAAACACCACACTACGTGGCAGAATTATCTCAGCTTGATTTCCTTTTTTAGGATATTTACCTGAGAGTCGCCATTGAGTCAAAAGCACTTGTCCAGGGTGATGGTTTAATTTCATGCACACGATTGAAATAAATAAATGTTTAAATTTAACTACATAATTCATTATAATTAAAGCTACCTACTGAAGAAACTTTGAATCATGAATGTGCTGATTGGCTATGATCATTATGATTTGTAGTATTTTAAAAAATAATAATAATTGTACTACATATATGGCCCTAATTATGCTATATACGGTCTTCATTAGTTTTATGTTCTCATTCATTTTTTTCTAGTTTAAGGCCAGCAATATTAATCATTTTATTTATTAATCCCCTCTAAAGTTCAATACCATCAGAAGTTAATTACAAATTACCTTTGCAAGCTCATTGCATAGGTTTGAAACATTACTACTAACTAAATGTCATTAAATATTTGTATATAACCACCTACCGACTTTTCTACCGGTTTCTACTACTAAGTTTATTTTGAATACAAGCTATTGATATTCTAATATTATTTACATTTTATAATCTACATTTAATGGTGCATAAAGCACTATAGATATCCCAATTCCAGTGTATCAATATTGCAATTTAGCTTGTTCAATCCTCGTTCAATCCTTGAACCAGTGAAAATAGCACAAAAATGGATCATGAAGATCATTCTAAAAAAACGCTTGAGGTATCCAACGGAAGATCTATTCGCTGAGTTAAAGATATTGTATGTAAGACAATTGTTTGTGAGGTGCCTACTACTTAAATTTTATGATAAATTAAGTGAGGTCAAAACAACCCAACAAAATATGAACACTCGTCCAGCAACACAAATTAACTGTTTTGTCCCATTTGTATCAACCGTTTTTGATAAAGCAATATAATGTAATTGCTCCAAAAATATTAAATGATTTATTGCCAAATATAAAAGACTCAAAATGTAAAAAATATATAAAAATAAAAATAACTGCAATTATAAATAGTTTAGCGAGAGATTTTTTAAAAAAATATAAGTAAATCGAAAAACGTAATACTTTATATAATTGGTACACATATTATTTATATTTTTATATTTCATTGCTTTATATTTTTTTTTATCATATATTATACTATATTATTTATGTTTAAGTAACATTTATTCTTGGCACATTTATATACTTTATATTTGTAAAATAAAGATTTTAATTTCTTACATTCGATTAGCTAGGCATTTATTAGTAAGCAGTTTTAGTTTTTCTTTTTTATGTTATTGTTTTATTAGTAAAGGACTACTTATGCTCTAAAAATAAAAAATCTCCATCTTAGAACAGGCCGAGCCATGTTCAATGGAGACTATTATAAACAGAGAACACTCCGTTTTCATCTAAAATTAATTAGTTTTATATAGAGTCTCTGTTATTAAGTATGTATACTATTTTTTTGCAATAAATTTATAAAATAAAATAAATTTATTAATAAATATTAAATCACACGCTCCACAAATGTATCTTTTATGTTATGTTATTCTATTTTATTGTGCCTTTTATAATACAAGGAATACAAATGTACATAAATAAAATATAAACGTAAACACGTAGTGCTTAAAACTTTGTATATCAAATCTTCTTTATATATTCTCAAGATATAAAAAAAAGTATTTATTATTGTTTATTATGCGGAAAAAATGAATATATAAATAAATAACTATGCTGATATGAAACTTTATCTAAAACTATCGAATTCTTCAAAGCGCTAATGAGAAACTTCAGCCCTACGTTAAATTAGATACAATAAATGTTTTCTTGCGTGCGGTACAAATTAGAGCATTGAATTGTACGTTTCTTAAAAAAGTAAAAAAAATTTTTTTTAATAATTTAATAAAAACGAACTTATTTGAACGACGCCGACGTCAGTAGTTCGTGTGAATCAACCAATGATAAGATAGTTATGGAAGATTAATGGTTTTCTTGGTTGGTTTCAATGGATCAATGAGCAAAACTGATCGAGAGGTTATTATCTCACACGCGGAGTTATTTCAGAAATACAAAACTTTGAAAAATCATAGAGCTGATAATACGATGTATAAAAAAAACTGCTTGGCTAAGTTTAGAAAAAGAAATGCCGAGAGATGATGAATACATTAGATTAATTTAGGGGCAAATAAGACTACCATTTTGACGTCACATCCTTATAAAAATGAACTACAACCAATTTTAAAAAAATATATTTATACCGTAAATCGACTTTTGTGAAAAATAAGTGTTAGAAAAATGAAGTGAAAGAAAGCGCAGACGAAGAAGAGAAAACGTAAGAAAATAAATAAACTTTATTTGATGAAGCCGAGAATGTTTATTTGATAAATGGGATTTTTTTATATGTGACAACCCTGTGATACAAGAAATGGTGCGGTGTGGCCTTTGCAAATTTGTTTTTCTATTTTTAAAAATAAAATAAAGTGTTCAGTAGACTCAAATCAGTGTTTAATTTCTAATATTATAAGTTTTAATATTCATATTGAATCAGTCCTGAAAAAAACATATAAAATGGTCGGACTTATTATGCGAGTATTGAAACCATTTAAACATGCAGAGACATAATGAAAAACTCTACAAAACATTTATTCGTCCTCAGGTAGAATACTGTACTCCTATTTGGTCACCTTAGTATAATGAAAGTATTAATAGGCTAGAAAGGGTTCAAAAAATTTTTTTTAAGCAAGTCGACTACCGGTTAAACATTAACTTCTCTAATAATGCTGAAAGTATGCAGTACCATGGAATAAACTCTCTTAAAAATCGAAGAATAATGTTAGACCAGTTATTTTTATTCAAATTATTAAATAATAAAATTGATTCTCCTAACCTACTTGAATGACTTCCATTCCGTGTGCCATCTAGACCGACAAGACAAAATCTTCTGTTTTACACTGAAAACGCGTCAACAAACTATTTTAAACAATCTACAATACATAGAATATGCGACCAATATAACATTAGATTTACCGAGGCTGATATTTTTTGTGACAATGTTTGTAAATTTAGGTCAAAAATTATAGAAATTTTGAGAGAAGCAGATATTTAAATTTATGATTATATACATATTTTTTCATTTCGTTTCTTTTACATTTATTATATTGAACATAATTTAAATTATTGTTTTAAGTGTAAACATTTTTTTTGATGTGTGCATGAGTTTCTTACACTAATATACAAATAAATTGGCTATATTTGTGAACGTACTGTTTTTTTACATAATTAAAAAAATAATTAAGTAAATGCCTTTATTCTAAAGCAGGTTCCATAGATCGGTCATCTTTTCATATTTGTAATTACGAGAGCTTGCTTTAACCTTATATTAATGTAAAACAATTCACCTGCATACATTAATAAACAAATGTTAATCAGGACGTGTTAATTGTATTCAATGCAAATAATAAACAACATTATAGTAATAGTTTTAATAACCATATCGTCACTCATTTTTACTTGACATTTCGACGTCAATTGCAGGGGACATCTTTAGGTCAAATAATAAAGTACTTAACGAGTATGTTAATATTAGACAAGGGTTCTACAACCTCACTTCTCATTTCTTATAGACATAAACAACAATTACTATAAATAAATATTTGTTTATGGTTAAAAACGTGTTTAAAGAAGAAGTGATTCAGAAGAATGTAATCGAATGTTCCAAAAACGGTGTTACAACAATAGAGACTTTAAGAATTATTTGCATAATTTATAAATTTATTTCTCAAGATTCGTGACCGTAATAAAATAACTATTCAAAGTCACTCCCAGATGACATTTAAAATACGATATTATTTTAATTCACCCGCATAACACAGCAAATCTTCTTTATTTACGAGTGAATTTTGCATGCGGATCTTGAATCTATTAAGATGAAAAGTAATGTTAGGGTTTTTTTCCGAATTATATATTATTAACTTTTACCTTTTTTTATTTGTATGTACGATTTTAACTTCTGTATTTATATGAAAGTCATGATTGAAATTGATTAGGTTATTTGCGAATTCGTGTATCATGTACGAGTATGGTGGGTTTTGCATGTTGGTTTAATTAGTGTCCTGACGAAGAGACGGGTACGTCTCGAAACCGATAGACATAGAAAAGTCGGTAAGTGGTTATATACAAATATTTAATAACATTTAGTAAAATGTTTGACCACAAAGTTAATGCTTCCAATATTAATAATATGTCATCTATGATCTTTAACTCCACAAACATTATTCTCTTAAATGTTCTTCATCTCTGTTGTAATATGTTAATATAAACAGCTCTCCAGGGAGTTGAATCTAGTCCTCGTCTACAAAAATTTAGACAAACTCAAAAAATGGTTGAAAAATCCACCTGGTCCATGAAGAAGTATAGAAATTTTAAAAAATAAGATTTTCAGGCGTTGCATAGTATGTAGGTGAAATAATTCAATTAGATAAATCTCACCCGCATAAATAAAGGTTTCAGCTCTTTAACTTCACAAACATTAACAGATGAAAGAATTGAAGGAATAGAGATGTTCGAATATGGGCAGAATGGTGAATGTTACACAGTGTGTAAAGTGGCCACTTAAACCAGCCATTGACAGGTCATAAGCCCTGTAGACGCCTAGACTTCTGTATTACCTTCTCTTACATTTTCTTTATCTCTTTTGTAATATGTTTAATAATATGTAGAAATTTACTTTAAAAATAAGTGTTCAAACGTCAAGACATCATTAATTCCAGAAGTCATAGCCCTGTTAATTGGCCTGCACGATTCTGTAATTTGACGCTATTGGATTATTTCCTATTTGGTTACGTTAAGTCTATGGTCTATACAAACCAATAACTTTCGAAGCATTGAAAGGCAATTTTTTTAAATATTTTTTTATTTGAAAATTTATTTATAAACCCCTACGGATTATTACATTCATTTTATAAAAAAATAATATAAACATTTTTCATTCATACTCTGTTGTTCAAAAATATATTTTTTACATCTTTTGAAAAGTTTAGTCTTTTGTTTAGTTTTGTCTGAGAGTTTATTGTATAATTTCAGTCCCTGGTTCATTAGTCTCGATTGTCTTTGTCTTGTTTTAGAAAGTTTAATATAGTATTTGTCTGATATTCTAGTATTATGTCCATGTTGACTGCAATTTTTTACAAGTTTTAGTTCTTTGTCTACAATTACATTAGTGACTAATTTATGGATAAATTTTAATGATTCTAGTTGAAAGAGTTCAGTTATATTTAATTGCTTAGTTTGTTTAAAAAGTTCTCTAGTTGCAGTTGGATAGGGAAGGTTATATACTAACTTTAATATTTTATTTTGTTGTCTTTGTAGTCTGTTTATGTCATTTTGATATCCTGCTTCCCATAGTAGTTGCATATAACATATTTTAGTTCTTACATAGGCTTCATACATTAGATTTTTTTCCGTTTTTGGAACAAAGTTTTTGATTTTAAAAAAAAACTTGGTAATGTCGCCACTTGGCTAATTAAATTGTTGATATGAATTGTCCATGTCAATTGTCTGTCTATTGTTAGTCCTAAGTATTTAACATGTTCAATTTCTGTAAGTCGTTCATTATTTATGTAAGTATCTACTTTATGACGTTTTTTTCTAGGTTCAAAATGGATATTATTGCATTTTTTTTCATTAAGTGTAAGTAAGTTTGTGTTTGTCCATTTAGTCAACATAGTTAGGTCTTTGTTTATGTCATTGTTTGTTAATACGTCTGTTTGATTTTTATAGAACAGTCCATTGTCGTCGGCATACATAATAATTTTTTCCTTGAAATTGTACAGTGACAAATCATTAATGTATAAAATATATAATATTGGACCCAAAATAGATCCTTGGGGTACTCCAAAATTTACTGTTTGCAAAAGGCTTTTTTTTTCATTTACATATGTATACTGCTTCTGATTTGCTAAGTATGATTTTAATAGTTTACATTCTTGAAATTTTACTCCTATGTCGTTTAATTTTTATTTTTTTATTTTAACAGGCACCATTTCGGAAAAGACTCAGGAATTGTTGAAAAAAGTGGACAAAATTGGCCCGACATAATGCGCTACCTACGTTACGGCTAGTCGGAGAGGACATTTTGTCGGGTGCAATTTTCAATAAAAAAATGATGATGTGCCATGACTGCAAGTCATTTTATATAAGAGAAATATCACGTACTTTTAAAACTAGAGTTAAAGAACATATGAGATATCTTAAAAAATAAAAAAATTCTGAGTTTGCTGACCATATCCTTACAAATAGTCACTCATTCAACATTGAAGATGGCATCGAAATTCTACATACAAACAAAAAAGGATTCTTGATTATTTTGAAATATTGGAGATTAGAAAGGCTGTAAATAAAAATTTAAGTATTATTAATAATCAAATAAATCTTATAGTAATAGTCCCATTTTAAATATGTTCCATCTCCCTAAATCCACATACAAACCCCCCCTCTCTTTTCTACCCCCGTAGCCACACCCACTCTACCTTCACTGTGAAAAATTTATATATGTTATGTTAGTTTGTAATTTATTTATTCATATTTTTTGCCTACAAACTATAATTAATAATAAAAATAATGTGACCTCACTGGGGTTTCCCGTGCCGAGGACACTTAACAATATAATTTTTTGAATTACATTTGAGAATAAACAAAGAAGACTTACTTAAAAAAACGAAGATAATTAACAAATATTTGGACAGTTTAAAAAACAAGGTATTTATGTACATCTATATTATTTATATTACAAAACACACAATTAAAAAAACGAAAACCTAACACAAGCTATAGACTTGTGGAGCAGTTGATTCAATATTGGTATGGGCGAATGAGACAATCCATTTTACTTCTACCTAGCTCCACTATCCATTTTTTATGGCATTTTTAAACATTTTAAAATTAACCCTGAAGAAGGCATTGTGTTTCCGAAACTAGTTGGTTGTCAAATTATAAAAAATATAAGTGGTACATAAAAACAAAGTGATTTTATTTTATTTTAATGTATTAAGTTAATGAGCATTTTAGTTATTCAAATCTTCAAGTACAAATGAAAAGTACTTTGGCGGACTTGTTGTTAAAAGCAATATCTTCCAGCCAACCAAAAAACAGACAGGTCAAAAGAAGAGCGGATCAAAAATTTTTACTTAAAAAAGATGTATTATGCCTACATGAAAAAATAAATATCTTTATTTATTTATTTTATTTATTTCATTTTATTTGGGATTTTTACAGCTATTACATAAACAAAATAATTAAAAAAATCTTAACAATACTAAAGCTAATTAAAAAAATCCACTGTAAATATAATGACACATAATATATAAAAAAAGAAGTTTAGTAATTGTATTTGTGTGACGTTTGTATTCATGTGTATGTGAATGTGTGTATGCGTGAATGAATGAGGGAGAGGATACATGTGCGTGTGGGAATGAAAGAGGGAGAGGGTGCATGTGTATGGGTGCGTAAGTATGAAAATAATATATTTGCTTAAAACTTGTAAATTGTATTAAAAATGGTACAATAAAGAGCTACAAACAAATAT
The DNA here is from genome assembly GCF_059751315.1 of Micrasema longulum. Taxonomy (NCBI): domain Eukaryota; kingdom Metazoa; phylum Arthropoda; class Insecta; order Trichoptera; family Brachycentridae; genus Micrasema; species Micrasema longulum. The sequence continues at coordinate 28,140 of NW_028280279.1, forward strand.
AAATAACAACTGCTTTTTAATAGGGAGATAAGGCTTGCACATATAAATACAGTAATAATTTACTCACTAATGGTTGAGAGAACACAGAAGAAGTTTCCTCGTTACCTGTACGTGAGAGAGTATGGATACTACCCATTGCAGTACCCAGCATTGTTCCTCTCAGGTATGCTCGGTATTACAAGTTTGCGGTCCCGGGGAGCATTGCTTTGCTTGCGATGGCATTTAAACTTCCGATCGGGTTTATTAACAATCCCAACATTTTTGAGCGCATAAAATTACATGTACCGAGCAACCACTTAACGTAAGAGGTAGGCAACGCAGACCATTTGTTCTTCCTAAATACAGGACAAATTTACTGTTGTTGATGCTTGTGCGGAGAATGATAGGTCTGTTGAACAGCCAACCGATAAAGGTGGTCCTTTCCATGGTGAGATTACTTGTTTTACACTCTTCATTCATCAACTATGTATGTTTATTAAATGACTTATTCGTCTCTGTTTACTATTGTTTTTATGGACCCAAATTATCTATTGTACTTTTTTTATCGTGTTTTGTAGATACCTAATTATACAATTTATATACATTGTAATTAGCAGTAGCGCTGTGTTGAACATTTTATTTTATTTTTATTTTTATTTTTATTTTTATTTTTATTTTATTAACATAAAGGGCAAATCTGCCTTTTACAAACATTTATAATACTACATATTTGGTTTAATTTTTTTTTTTTTTTAAACATAAATTTCCTTATACCCAAGATTTATATATAAAAAATAAACGTAAAAATTATACAAGATTTATATTTTAAGATTTATAAAAAAAAATATTAACCTAAAAATTATACAGCATATTCAGAAGAAAGTTTAAATAATAAAACATTCTGCAGTAATACAAAAAGAAAATCATAAGTACTGTTTCATACGGCTGGGCAAAGTGGACAAAAAACTGTGTATATTATGAAATGCATGAATAAATAAATATATTTACCATTCACCATCTTTGAAAAAGTTCAAAAGGTTTGTTCTATAGGAACAATACCCTACACTAAATATATCAGATACGTTGGAATAACTATTGCCGAGTTCATGAAGTCTGTTTAATACGGCATTACAAGTATACACTGTCCGTGAATTGTTGCTACAAAACGGTGGCACCTGTCTAGTCATTCTTCCAGGCACCCTGAAGTTGATGAGAGATAATAGTTCAGGGCAATCCCATTATGAATTTACAATTTTGAATAAATTTAAAAGGTCTATAATTTTTCTTTTATCGTTAAGTTTTAACAAATTTAATGTTTTGAGTAAAAAATCGTAATTTAAAAATTCATGACTGATTCTAAGTTTAAAATTTATATACCGTAAGGATTTTTTTAATAAATAAATAAAATAATAAACTAATAAAACAAAAATTAATGAACATTATGATATACATATCAAAGGATGAGAAATGCGGAATTAGGTAACTAGTTTGGAAGAAGAAAGGAAAAGGAAGCAGGAAAAGAAAAGAAAGGAAAAAAACATTAAAATGAAGGAAAGTTAGGATTTTAATGATATATAGTAATGTTTCAGGCGTTTCTTGAAGGTAGCTAGCCACGAATGTGTCTTTCTAGAAAATACACATTTTTATATGAAGAGGTAGCTCATCCCAAAGTCTGGTACCTTGAACGGAAAAGGAAAAGCTGAAAAATAATGTGCTATGTCGAGGATTGGAAAGTGTTCTCTCCCGAGAAGAGCGAAGCGAAAAACCATGATCAGAAAGGTAAATTAAATTCTCAGCAAGATACTTTGGAGTCCGAGGGTTGTGAAGAAAAGTAGTGAGAGAGATTGAAAGTATTTCGGAGCGAAAGGTACTTTCATTCTTTTAAACAAATATTTGCGTCTTTTATTTAATTGAATTGTTTTATATAACTACCGATATTAAGAGTTATAATTCTGTCTAGACCGACCCAGTGCTCAGTAATAATGTACTTGTCGGAGTCACGTGAACTTGTTGATATTTAAATCTGACAAACGTCAGGTTGACGTTTCACGATAAAATACAAAACAAGGAAGATAATCCGGTTTTGATGAATCCGGTTTCACTACCGTGCATCATAAATGTAATTGATTAACTATGTTCAATAAATTTATTTACTTAATCATGGCACTCTGGCAAAAGCATCCGGTTAACATCATAAAAAGACCTACATTACAAACTTCTGCTGGACTCTCTGAGGTGGGTACACATATTATATACATCAATGGTTGGACTGTGTAATTATCTCCTATCCACTATCAACGATATTTATACAGCAACTTTATTTAAATCACGTCTGAGAAAACATCTACATCTACCTTAAACACTGTTTTCCTCTTCTTTAAAAAAAAGAAAGCATATTGTTAAATAATTCCCCTTCTACAGTTATAAAAATAAACATTTAATTTAGCCCTGTTATGGCAAAATAAATTGAAAATCATAAAAAACCGGTCATCTTACGGACCTGCGCGCATCCGCAATCACTGCCAATAACCGACTGAATCTCTTTTCTCACAAACACGGGCCACAGAACAGCGTCTCTATCTTCCTTGTTATTAGTACTTTATTCGTGCTCTCTCTTTTACAGATTTATTGCTGTATAGGCGTCACATTCATTCTTCGCGAATCAAGGATAATTATTTTTTGTGTTCAAATCCAGCATAGTGATACATTTTTTTCTTTACAGATCCAGTGTGAAAATGTCCACATAAAGATAACAATAACAACATCATCATTTAAAAAAAAAGAGATCTAAATATCAAATCTTGTATCGTACGTAGACTTGAACTTATTTAACAAATTGTATTGTATTAAAAATTTTGTGTTCCCGTAGATGTAGGCAGAAATGATAGAACACCACTTTAATTTGTATTTTTATACAAATTTAGCTTCCTGTAAATTCTGCATACATCTCATTGTAGGTACCTTTATTATTATAGATCACTTATTTAGCACAATTTTCATAAAACAATACCTCAAGGACACTTAAACCAGCCAATGACAGGTCATGAGCCCTGTAAATGCCTAGACTTCTATATTCCCTTCTCAAAAATGTTTTCCCTCTCTGTTGCAATAAATTTGGACCGTGGTATTCAGTTTGAACACTGCTGAAAAATTGTTGGTTTCTGACATTTGAGGTTTTCAAAACAGGGTCTTCATTTACAAATACAGTTTTATTAAAAGTAAAATTTATTTAATAAAGGTTCTCGCCAAAGTTATTTTTTTTTAAATCTTTTGTTTTTTCACAAATAGGTGTACTTTTTTTTATGTGGCCACTCACTTTTACTGGCCCATAAGCATATTCCGGAATGTCATATAATTACATATATTAGATTAAGTGCATAAGATTTTCTCTATTGTTGTCACAAGTGCACGAATGTCGAGATCCGTGCATTATGCAACACTGAGTCGAGCATTATGAACAAAATCAAGATAGGCGTGCTGCGTTGGTTTGGATATATATAGTGAAAGAACGACTAAGAATATTTACGATACAAATGTTAATGAATGCCAAAAACGAGGAATTAATTGACTAATTTTTAAATTACGATTTTTTACTAAAAACATTAAATTTGTTAAAACTTAACGATAGAAGAAAATTTATAGTCTTTTTTAATTTATTCAAAATTGTAAATTCAATATGGGATTGCCCTGAACTATTATCTCTCATCAACTTCAGGGTGCCTGGAAGAATGACTACCCAGGACGTGCCACCGTTTTGTAGCAACAATTCGTGGACAGTGTATACTTGTAATGTCGTATTAAACAGACTTCGTGAACTCGGCAATAGTTATTCCCACGTATCTGATATATTTAGTGTAGGGTATTGTTCCTATAGAACAAACCTTTTGAACTTTTTCAAAGATGGTGAATGGTAAATATATTTATTTATTCGTGCATTTCATATACATTTTTTTGTTCACTTTGCCTAGCTGTATGAAACAGTACTTATGATTTTCTTGTTGTATTACTTTAGAATGTTTTATTATTTAATTTTGTTTTTTACATTTAGTCGTGAATTGTTTAAACTTTCTACTGAATATGCTGTATATTTTTTAGGTTATATTTTTAAATATAAATCTTGTATGATTTTTTGGTTAAATTTTTTTATATAAATCTTGGGTATAAAGAAATTTATGTTTTAAAAAAATAACACTAAGCCAAATATGTTAGTATTATCCTCCACAAACATTCTTCTCTTAAATGTTCTTCATCTCTGTTGTAATATGTTAATATAAACAGCTCTCCAGGGAGTTGAATCTAGTCCTTGTCTACAAAAATTTGTACAAACTCAAAATATTGTTGATAAATCCACCTGGTCCATGAAGAAGTATAGAAATTGAAAACATAAGATTTTCAGGCGTTGCCTAGTATGTAGGTGAAATAATTCAATTACATGAATCTCACCCGCATAAATAAAGGATTCAGCTCTTTAACTTCACAAACATTAACAGATGAAAGAATTGAAGAAATATAGATGTTCGAATATGGGCAGAATGGTGAATGTTACACAGTGTGTAAAGTGGCCACTTAAACCAGCCATTGACAGGTCATAAGCCCTGTAGACGCCTAGACTTCTGTATTACCTTCTCTTACATTTTCTTTATCTCTTTTGTAATATGTTTAATAATATGTAGAAATTTACTTTAAAAATAAGTGTTCAAACGTCAAGACATCATTAATTCCAGAAGTCATAGCCCTGTTAATTGGTCTGCACGATTCTGTAATTTGACGCTATTGTGCTTGTGCTTATATGTGGTTACGTTAAGTCTATGGTCTATACAAACCAATAACTTTCGAAGCATTGAAAGACAATTTTTTAAAATATTTTGTTTTATTTGAAAATTTATTTATAAACCCTTAAGGATTATTACATTCATTTTATAAAAAATAATATAAACATTTTTCATTCATTTTCGTTCATTTTTCACTCTGTTGTTCAAAATAATATTTTTTACATCTTTTGAAAAGTTTTTTTGTTTAGTTTTGTCTGGTAGTTGATTGTGTAATTTCAGTCCCTGGTTCATTAGTCTCGATTGTCCTTGTCTTGTTTTAGAAAGTTGTATATGGTATTTGTCTGATATTCTAGTATTATGTCCATGTTGACTGCAATTTTTTTACAAGTTTTAGTTCTTCGTCTACAATTACATTAGTGACTAATTTATGGATAAATTTTAATGATTCTAGTTGAAAGAGTTCAGTTATATTTAATTGCTTAGTTTGTTTAAAAAAGTTCTCTAGTTGCAGTTAGATAGGGAAGGTCATACTAACTTTAATATTTTATTTTGTTGTCTTTGTAGTCTGTTTATGTCATTTTGATATCCTGCTTCCCATAGTAGTTGCGTATAACATATTTTAGTTTTTACATAGGCTTCATACATTAGAATTTTTTCCGTTTTTGGAACAAAGTTTTTGATTTTTTTTAAAAAACTCGGTAATGTCGCCACTTTGCTAATTAAATTGTTGATATGAATTGTCCATGTCAATTGTCTGTCTATTGTTAGTCCTAAGTATTTAACACGTTCAATTTCTGTAAGTCGTTCATTATTTATGTAAGCATCTACTTTATGACTTTTTTTTCTAGATTCAAAATGGATAATATTGCATTTTTTTTCATTAAGTGTAAGTAAGTTTGTGTTTGTCCGTTTAGTCAACATAGTTTGGTCTTTGTTTATATCATTGTTTGTTATTACGTCTGTTTGATTTTTATAGAACAGTCCATTGTCATCGGCATACATATTAATTTTTCCCTTAAAATTGTACAGTGACAAATCATAAATGTATAAAATATTTAATATTGGACCCAAAATAGATCCTTGGGGTACTCCAAAATTTACTGTTTGCAAAAGACTTTTTTTTCATTTACATATACATACTGCTTCCGATTTGCTCAGTATGATTTTTTAATAGTTTACATTCTTGAAACTTTACTCCTATGTCGTTTAATTTTTTTATTTTTTATTTTAACAGGCACCATTTCGGAAAAGACTCAGGAATTGTTGAAAAAAGTGGACAAAATTGGCCCGACATAATGCGCTACCTACGTTACGGCTAGTCGGAGAGGACAAAAATGTCGGGTGCCATTTTCAATGAATAAATGATGATGTGCCATGGCTGCAAGTCATTTTATATAAGAGAAACATCACGTACTTTTAAAACTAGAGTTAAAGAACATATGAGATGTCTTAAAAAAAAAAAATCTGAGTTTGCTGACCATATCCTAACAAATAGTCACTCATTCAACTTTGAAGATGACATCGAAATTCTACATACAAACAAAAAAGGATATGCACTTGATTATTTTGAAATATTGGAGATTAGAAAGGCTGTAAAAAAAAATTTAAGTATTATTAATAATCAAATAATTCTTATAGTAATAGTCCCATTTTAAATATGTTCCATCTCCCTAAATCCACACACAAACCCCCCCTCCCTATTCTACCCCCGTAGCCACACCCACTCTACCTTCACTGTGAAAAATTTATATATATTATGTTAGTTTGTAATTTATTTATTTATTTATTCATATTTTTTGCCTATAAACTATAATTAATAGTAAAAATAATGTGACCTCACTGGGGTTTTCCGTGCCGAGGACACTTAACAATATACTTTTTTTAAATTACATTTAATAATAAACAAAGAAGACTAACTTAAAAAAACGAAGGTAATTAACAAATATTTAGGCAGTTTAAAAAACAAGGTATTTATGTACATCTATATTATTTATATTACAAAACACACAATTAAAAAAACGAAAACCTAACACAAGCTATACACTTGTGGAGCAGTTGATTCAATATTGGTATAGGTGAATGAGACAATCCATTTTACTTCTACCTAGCTCCATTATCCATTTTTTTACAGCCTTTTTAAACATTTTTAAATTAACCCTGAAGAAGGCATAGTGTTGCCGAAACTAGTTGGTTGTCAAATTATAAAAAATATAAGTGGTACATAAAAACAAAGTGTTTTTTTTTTATTTTAATGTATTAAGTTAATGAGCATTTTAGTTATTTAAATCTTCAAGTACAAATGAAAAGTACTTTGGCGGTCTTGTTGTTAAAAGCAATATCTTCCAGCCAACCAAAAAACAGACAGGTCAAAAGAAGAGTGGATCAAAAAATTTTACTAAAAAAAGATGTATTATGCCTACATGAAAAAATAAATATATAAATAACAACTGCTTTTTAATGGGGAGATAAAGCTTGCACATATAAATACAGTAATAATTTACTCACTAATGATTGAGAGAACACAGAAGAAGTTTCCTCGTTACCTGTACGTGAGAGAGTATGGATACTACCCATTGCAGTACCCAGCATTGTTCCTCTCAGGTATGCTCGGTATTACAAGTTTGCGGTCCCGGGGAGCATTGCTTTGCTTGCGATGGCCTTTAAACTTCCGAACGGGCTTATTAACAATCCCAACATTTTTGAGCGCAGAAAATTACATGTACCGAGCAACCACTTAACGTAAGAGGTAGGCAACGCAGACCATTTGTTCTTCCTAAATGCAGGACAAATTTACTGTTGTTGATGCTTGTGCGGAGAATGATAGGTGAGGTCTGTTGAACAGCCAACCGATAAAGGTGGTCCTTTCCATGGTGAGATTACTTGTTTTACACTCTTCATTCATCAACTATGTATGTTTATTAAGTGACTTATTCGTCTCTGTTTACTATTCTTTTTATGGACCCAAATTATCTATTGTACTTTTTTTATCGTGTTTTGTAGATACCTAATTATACAATTTATATACATTGTAATTAGCAGTAGCGCTGTATTGAACATTTTATTTTTATTTTTATTTTTATTTTTATTTTTATTTTTATTTTTATTTTTATTTTTATTTTTATTTTTATTTTTATTTTATTAACATAAACGGCAAATCTGCCTTTTACAAACATTTATAATACTGCATATTTGGTTTAATTTTTTTTTTTTTTTTAAACATAAACTTCCTTATACCCAAGATTTATATATAAAAAATAAACGTAAAAATTATACAAGATTTATATTTAAAGATTTATAAAAAAAAAATTAACCTAAAAATTATACAGCATATTCAGAAGAAAGTTTAAATAATAAAACATTCTACAGTAATACAACAAGAAAATCATAAGTACTGTTTCATACAGCTGGGCAAAGTGAACAAAAAACTGTGTTTATTATGAAATGCATGAATAAATAAATATATTTACCATTCACTATCTTTGAAAAAGTTCAAAAGGTTTGTTCTATAGGAACTATACCCTACACTAAATATATCAGATACGTTGGAATAACTATTGCCGAGTTCATGAAGTCTGTTTAGTACGGCATTACAAGTATACACTGTCCGTGAATAGTTGCTACAAAACGGTGGCACCTGTCTAGTCATTCTTCCAGGCACCCTGAAGTTGATGAGAGATAATAGTTCAGGGCAATCCCATATTGAATTTACAATTTTGAATAAATTTAAAAGCTCTATAATTTTTCTTTTATCGTCAAGTTTTCACAAATTTAATGTTTTAAGTAAAAAATCGTAATTTAAAAATTCATGACTGATTCTAAGTTTAAAATTTATATACCGTAAGGATTTTTTTAATAAATAAATAAAATAATAAACTAATAAAACAAAAATTAATGAACATTATGATATACATATCAAAGGATGAGAAATGCGGAATTAGGTAATTAGTTTGGAAGAAGAGAGGAAAAGGAAGCAGGAAAAGAAAAGAAAAAAACATTCAAAAGAAGGAAAGTTAGGATTTTAATGAGATATAGTTATGTTTTAGGCGTTTCTTGAAGGTGGCTAGCCACGAATGTGTCTTTCTAGAAAATACACATTTTTATATGAAGAGGTAGCTCATCCCAAAGTCTGGTACCTTGAACGGAAAAGGAAAAGCTGAAAAATAATGTGCCATGTCGAGGAATGGAAAGTGTTCTCTCCTGAGAAGAGCGAAGCAAAAAACCATGATCAGAAAGGTAAATTAAATTCTCAGCAAGATATTTTGGAGCCCGAGGGTTGTGAAGAAAAGTAGTGAGAGAGATTGAAAGTATTTCGGAGCGAAAGGTACTTTCATTCTTTTAAATATCTATAATATTTGCGTCTTTTATTTTAATTGAATTGTTTTATATAACTCCCGATATTAAGAGTTATAATTCTGTCTAGACCGACCCAGTGCTCAGGTAATAATGTACTTGTCGGAGTCACGTGAACTTGTTGATATTTAAATCTGACAAACGTCAGGTTGACGTTTCACGATAAAATACAAAACAAGGAAGATAATCCGGTTTTGATGAATCCGGTTTTACTACCGTGCATCATAAATGTAATTGATTAACTATGTTCAATAAATTTATTTACTTAATCATGGCACTTTGGCAAAAGCATCCGGTTAACATCATAAAAAGACCTACATTACAAACTTCTGCTGGACTCTCTGAGGTGGGTACACATATTATATACACCGCAAGACAAATAAATTTACGAGTTCTCAAAAAAAACTAAAATTGACATACAATGAATTATTATTGATATTTAATTAGTTTTTTTTATATTGTTTGACATATGTGATGACTACTCGTTATTTCAAGGTTAAAATAAAAAATCTTACTCATGAATTGTACTTAGAAATTGCCATTATATATCAGGTATCAGATTACCCGAACCTTAGAGACCCATAACGGTTCATTTATGGTCGAGTGTTTGTGATGGAATAATAAAAGACATGTTATTTTTTAATTCATATTTAAGAAGTAGGTTCTAATCGCTTTATTTTAAATTAAAGTATTTTACATTTAAACATATTTATAACATTTAAAAATATTTAGTACTTAGTGAATTCACCTTTATTTTTTATAACATGTAAAATTCTATTATTTAGAGAAGCGTAAAGCGAATCTAAAATTTCTGATGTTATTTCTTCTTCCCAAACTTGAATTAAGTTTTTTTTTAATTCCTCAATGTTTTTTGATTTTTTTTTCCCGACTTTTTTTTTCATAATCGCCCATAAATTTTCTATCGGGTTCAAATCAGGGCTATTCTCGGGCCACGTCAACGATTTTAAGCCAATTTTCTCCTTAAATTCATTAATCTATAAAATAAAAATAAATTATTTATCATGTGGTCACAAAATGCATTTAAAAATATATATATTTGTACTCACAGTGCGGGCTCTATGGCACGGCGCAGAATCGTTCTGAAAAATTGGGTCCGCGGTATACTGCGTAATGTCCTCGATTGTTGGAATAATATGTTTTTTTAACACTTTTTTGTACTGAATGGCATTCATCGTACCCTGTACAAAATTTAGAGGTCCTAAACCGTATGCTGTCATGCACCCCCAAATCATCACGTAGGGTGAATGTTTAACGGTTCGAGTGACGCACGACGGATGATATCTTTCCCCACGTTTTCGTCAAACTATCTTTCTGCCGTCTGGACCAAAAAGGTTGAATTTTGATTCATCAGAGAAAACAACATTTTGCCAATCCTCCAAGGTCCAATTCTGGTGCTCTTTCGCCCAATCCAGTCTAGCCTTCTTCATTTTGTCCGTGAGTAATGGTTTCTTTGCGGGACTCCGTGCTTGGAAACCATGCTCCAACAGCCGCCTGGACACTGTTTTTACTGAAAATGTTGATGTGCTGGTAGACTGCACCTCTGCGTGTATTTCAGGTGCCGTTAAAAATCGATCGCGCATAACAATTTTTTTTATTAAGCGATCATCTCGGGCAGATGTCACGCGCCCCCGTCCGCTTCCTTTTTTCCGTTCTATGGATCCAGTTTCTTGGATTTTTTTAATAAAAACCTCACTGCACCTTCTGAATACCCAACTCGACGAGATATTTCACAATTAGATATGTTTTCTTGCGACAATGTGATTATTTTGGATTTTATCGCAATCGACATTTGCTTTGCACTTTCCATGATTGTTGTGTTATGTTCACTCAAACGCGGGTAAAACAAGACTGTTGAGACATTTTAAAATGTAAATATTGTAGAAAGGTGACACATAGTGTCCTTAATTTATTAAACAAAAGAAAGAGGTATCGATAAAGGATTTCTTAGAAAAAGGGTTCAGTAAAGTCAAGGGGCGCGGTAGCAGGTAAACTCGTAATTTTTTTTGTCTTGCGGTGTACATCAATGGTTGGACTGTGTAATTATCTCCTATCCACTATCAACGATATTTATACAGCAACTTTATTTAAATCACGTCTGAGAAAACATCTACATCTACCTTAAACACTGTTTTCCTCTTCTTAAAAAAAAAGCACATTGTAAAATAATTCCCCTTCTACAGTTATAAAAATAAACATTTAATTTAGCCCTGTTATGGCAAAATAAATTGAAAATCATAAAAAAACCGATCATCTTACGGACCTGCGCGCGTCCGCCATCACTGCCAATAACCGACTGAATCTCTGTTCTCACAAACACCGGCCACAGAACAGCGTCTCTGTCTTCCTTGTTATTAGTTCTTTATTCGTGCTCTCTCTTTTACAGATTTATTGCTGTATAGGCGTCACATGCATTCTTCGCGAATCCAGGATAATTATTTTTTGTGTTCAAATCCAGCATAGTGATATATTTTTTTCTTTACAGATCCAGTGTGAAAATTAAAAAAAAAAAAAATATTTATTTATTTATTAACGGACATTGTCCATGTATACAATTTATAAGGTTTAAATATTACAATAAAAGAGTAGTTTAAAACATTTAAAGAAAAAAGAAAGAAGCATTGACAAACATAAGGGACATCGAGACAAGATCTGGACTATTTACTTAGTGCTCGTTTAAATCGTTGTAAACTTAAACCATAATATACATATCAAATCTTGTATCGTACGTACACTTGAACTTATTTAACAGTTTGGATTGTATTAAAAAAATTGTGTTCCCGTAGATGTAGGCAGAAATGATAGAACGCCACTTTAATTTGTATTTTTATACAAATTTAGCTTCCTGTAAATTCTGCATACATCTCATTGTAGGTACCTTTATTATTATAGATTACTTATTTAGCACCATTTTCATAAAACAATACCTCAAGGACACTTAAACCAGCCAATGACAGGTCATGAGCCCTGTAAATGCCTAGACTTCTATATTCCCTTCTCAAAAATTTTTTCACTCTCTGTTGCAATAAATTTAGACCGTGGTATTAAGTTTAAACACTGCTGAAAAATTGTTGGCTTCTGACATTTGAGGTTTTTAAAACAGGGTCTTCATTTACAAATACAGTTTTATAAAAAGTCAAATTTATTTATTAAAGGTTCTCGCCAAAGTTAATTTTCCAAAAATCTTTTGTTTTTTTCACAAATAGGTGTACTTTTTTTATGTGGCCACTCAACTTTACTGGCCCATAAGCATATTCCGGAATGTCATATAATTACATATATTAGATTAAGTGCATAAGATTTTCTCTATTGTTGTCACAAGTGCACGAATGTCGAGATCCGTACATTATGCAACACTGAGTCGAGCATTATAAACAAAATCAAGATAGGCGTGCTGCGTTGGTTCGGATATATATAGTGAAAGAACGACCAAGAAGATTTACTATGCAAATGTTAATGAATACCAAAAACGAGGAATTATTTGACTAATTTTTAAATTACGATTTTTTACTAAAAACATTAAATTTGTTAAAACTTAACGATAGAAGAAAAATTATAGTCTTTTATAATTTATTCAAAATTGTGAATTCAATATGGGATTGCCCTGAACTATTATCTCTCATCAACTTCAGGGTGCCTGGAAGAATGACTACCCAGGTGCCACCGTTTTGTAGCAACAATTCATGGACAGTGTATACTTGTAATGTCGTATTAAACAGACTTCATGAACTCGGCAATAGTTATTCCCACGTATCTGATATATTTAGTGTAGGGTATTGTTCCTATAGAACAAACTTTTTGAACTTTTTCAAAGATGGTGAATGGTAAATATATTTATTTATTCGTGCATTTCATATACATTTTTTTGTTCACTTTGCCTAGCTGTATGAAACAGTACCTATGATTTTCTTGTTGTATTACTTTAGAATGTTTTATTATTTAATTTTGTTTTTTACATTTAGTCGTGAATTGTTTAAACTTTCTACTGAATATGCTGTATATTTTTTAGGTTTTATTTTTAAATATAAATCTTGTATGATTTTTTGGTTAAATTTTTTTATATAAATCTTGGGTATAAAGAAATTTATGTTTTAAAAAAATAATACTAAGCCAAATATGTTAGTATTATAAATTTTTGTACAAGGCAGATTTGCCGTTTATGTTAATAAAATAAAATAAATAAATAAATATGTTAATTAAAAAAAAGAAAAGAAAAGGGAAATAAGTAATGATGAAAAGAAATGAAAAAGAGGAGAAGTAAGGGTGTGGCCATTCAATAGAAAGGATAACTAGCTTAATAGCAGCAGGAGTGGTGTGGAGCAAGTCCAACAGCTCAGCATAATTATTATGGGCCTGCCACACACTCGACGAGTGGCATGGGAAGTAGCGAGGAAAGGAGGCAGAGACGTAGTGTGGCAACATTACTCGTCATGCCGCACGTCATGCTCCTCGTCGTGCCCACCGCTCCCTATTTTGTCGGTTTTTGAGTGCGAGTGGTTGGCCACGGCATCGAGCAAATGGGTCATTTTTGAATGATGTATATTTCTTTGTATGAGATTGATATAATTAGCTATACTTTTATTTATTAAATCATACTTTTTTTTTGTACTCCCAGGAGTTACAATAAACTCATTTTGGGACAGAATAATATTTACATAAAGGTAAGGTAATAATAATAATATAGTAACAAATAACAATATAGTAACAAATAACAATATAGTAACAAGTGATAATATGTACATAAAATTGAAATAAGATAGCAAGCAAATATGTAATACAAAGAAATTTAAACAATTCATAATAAAAATAAAAATTAAATGTTTACATATTGTAAGAAAGAAATATCCGAGAAAAAAAATGAACTTAAAACTAAATTTCACCTTGCATGTACCCCCTCAAGTAGTATTTTTAAAAATTAATTCAGTCACTTTTTGGCGTTATAGGACTCCGGTAGCCTGTTGTACTCGCTACAAGCAAGGTACCGCAGACCTTAGACCATACCTTGTCGTGCGTGATCCAGGTACGTGAATATTTTGACTCTGTCGCGTATTATACTGATGGACGTCACGATTAAAGGTATAGCCAATATTAGTGAGATATTCTTAATTACACCTTGAAGAACCGTTTTTGCAACCTCATAATACGGTATACTAAAAATGCATAGCGCGCACGCTGCCACAGTTTCATCGTCTATTGTATGGCAAAGACAAATGACATGTGCGGAGCGTCGCGATTAATTGCGCGAGTAGAGCAGTGTGTGGGCGGAGAGGGCAACA
>NW_028280280.1:0-22790 GCF_059751315.1 Micrasema longulum
TGTACCAATGAGTTGATAATTTATTGAAATAAAATTTGAACATTAACTATATTTTATTCGTTTCTTCGGATTGATTTGTTTAAATCTTATTAATATTTAAAGCATTAACTTTGTGGTCAAACATTTTACTAAATGTTATTAAATATTTGTATAAACCACTTACCGACTTTTCTATGTCTACCGGTTTCGTGACGTACCTGTCTCTTCGTCAGGACACCAATTAAACCAACATGCAAACCAACATGCAAAACCCACTGTACACCTTCACCATAGTTGTTGCACAAAAATATAACACCAACACGACATGCATTTTAATAAGCACATGCACTGATTAGAACAAACATGCACTGATTAAATTACGAAAAATCAGTGTATCTTTGTCCTAATCAGTGCATGTGCTTATTAAAATGCATGTCGTGTTGATTTTATATTTTTGTACAACATCTATGGTGAAGGTATATTGTGGGTTTTGCATGTTGGTTGAATTACTGTCATGACGAAGAGACGGGTACGTCTCGAAACTGGTAGTCATAGAAAAGTCGGCAAGTGGTTATATTAAAATATTTAATAACATTTAGTGTTTAAATCTTCACTCAGATAAATATTTCCGAAATATTTAAAAACAAATGGCTAATATTAAAAAACGAAATATTTAAAAACGTTAAGAAATTGCGGACCGTTTTAGGATTTAGTTAATTTCGAAGGCAGACAACACAAATAGTGCATGTTTAATCTTTCCACTATTCCGATAATTTATTGCGCGGATGCGGTTTTTATTGGTATTTCCTTTTTTAGAGGCTGCTTGGAACTTTAACATAAGCTAACATATGAAGCGGCTCCGTGACAGACGCAGGACAGTTTTTTGACAGTTGGCCTGCAGGTATCATTACTGAACCCGAGCCAAATACCACGACCGTTTTATTTTGTATCGATCTTAGTGCAGAGAGGGACTTTTAATTTCATTATCAAGTGTATTTTCAAACCATTTTAATTTACTATCATGAAACCATATTTTAAAATTGTCTATCAAAAAACTTAATAAATTACAACAGAGTTGAAGAACATTTTTATGGGCGGAGGGAACAACCACACAAGTCAAAATGCCTTACTTTTCAAAAGACAGCTTTTTGTGTCTTAAGACATTACAGGAATCAGATCTAACATTTTAATTTTTTTATTTTAATTCGTACACACATTAATAATTCTAGTACTTCGACGTTATGTTTATGAATTATAATATTTAATTTTAATGATTATTTTTATATAAAAAAGAGGTATTTGTTTTCTTATGATTTACCCAAATATTTAATTTTGAGGGCCATTTTCTACGAGTTGTAAATAACTCGAAGAAGAAAATGGTAATCAGGTTAGGGTAAAGGGGGATTTTAATCACGGACCTTTGATCCGCGAGTCCGAGACACTAGCCACGAGACCACAACCCGATATTGTTTACTGATTTATGTTTGTAACTACATAATAGCATTATATCTTAGCGGGCACAGTCTAAAATTCCTAAATAGGTTAGTAAATAAATGTGCTGAACAAATATAATTTGTAACGAATAAATATATATGGCATAAAAAAGGATCCATACTAAAAAAATGTCTGTGGTAGTGAAATATATACTTTAAACCTTTATTTATTATGAATACGACCTAAGCCAAGTACAACAGTTTTATAAAGAAACTTATGTACAAGAAACTGAACAAAATAATATTAAACTATGTTGCAAAGACAAAAAAGGGCAATAAAATAATGGTATACAATATATTTAAGAACACGATAAACACAAAGAACTTTGAGCTAAACCATGCCAAACCATCTTTATACCACACTGTGTTAGTGGCGAAGAGATCTATGAAAAGCCTGAAGATCTATCCCGAAGAATTTCAAGTTGTGTGACGAATCGTCTAAACTACACATTTTGAACATGTTCAAATGCTCTAGTGTTATATATGTAGATTCCCTAGAAACAAATAATATGTACGTAGGTACATGCAGTTAATTTTAAATAAATAAAAAAATCTAAATATATCTGAGTATAAAGTCATTTTTATTGTAAGCCTCGTGTTGTAGTGATCGGCACGTTTGCCTACCATGCAAGAGGTCTCGGTTCCGATTCCCGACATGTGTGACACGGAGTATTGATTTAAAACTTATATATGTATTTATTAGATTAAGGAATATATTAACCATCGAAAAATTAAAATCAATTTACTTTGCATTCGCCCAATCCATATTACAATACGGAATAATCGGATAGGGTGGTGCTTTTAAATCTAATATTTTACTGGTTGAAAAAATACAAATATTAATTATAAAAGTTATTTAAAAAAAAACCGTCTACTTTTCAATTATTTAAAAAAAATAAGGTATAATTATAAAATTGCTTTATAAAAAAAATTGTTTGCTTCAAATACATAAAGATAAAATAAATAGTAGTATTTCTAGGTCACAAAACGAAAGTACGCGACCTAGAACAGGTGGTAATATCTTAATTCCTAAATTAAAAACAACTACTGCACAACATCATTATACTCACAGAGGAATATTTTTCTTTAATGAAATGAGCAAAGATAATAAAAAGTACAGTCAGAAATACAATATATTTAAGAAAGAAGTGAAAAATTACATCTATAATTCTTCTTTATGTAACACTGATGAAAACATCGTTTATATATTTTTTGTAATTTATTTATATTATCCTAAAAATATTATTAATTAAAATAAAATAAACTATTGTAAGATGTCACTCCCCATTATGTACACAAGAATTGTTTATTTATTTTACATAATGGTAACCTTAATGTAAATATATTTATTTGATAAATGTAAAAAATTGTATTTTGTTGTAATATTGTATTTTTATTTGTTATAAATAAAAAAAAAAAGAGTGTTTCTACACTAGAACATTTCATAGTCCCTGAACTGGCACCGGAACCGTAAGACTGATCATCTTACCTTCATGTAACAAAAATGATCTATATATGCTACAATTAGTGTACCAATGCAGTTCCTTATAAACCATGCGGAAAGAAAACGATGATGATGATATAGTCATTGGTTAGAACGTACATTAAATTTATAAGCAATTTTAAGAGGATATGCGGTAGTTAAGTATTTTGACGAATAGGTATTTAAACATTGTCTATTTGATACTGTCTCGCAGATGCCTCCCCGATACCATGCAAAAAAGACAACTGCACGATGGACTGATTTTGGGCAACTGAAATCGACAAAATCGACGTATCGCTTTCCCGTTTTCCGCACTTCAAAACTGAACAAATTTTCAAAATTAATTATCATATTTGCGTACCGTACATCCGAAGACGGCAGATAACACTATGCGCTTTTTTGGGTTTTTGGATAGTCCTAGCTCCTATAAGAAACAATTTATCAAAAAAGCAAAACCGTAGAGACACGCCAATGGTAAATATCTATAGCATGTAAAAAAATCACTGCTCTAGTGCTATAATACAGGGAGGAAATATGAGACTACGTTTGTGTGAAGAAAATTAATTCCGCGTTTTCTCTGAACGAGTCGCAAAGAACCGAACCTCTATATTTTAAATCCAGAAGCTATAGATAGTAATGTAAATGATTTTCAAGCTACAATATTGCTGATTCTTGATTACAATCGGGTCTCAACAAATTAGTTCCACATCAAGACTGATTCATCATCCATTTTTTGGTTACCTATCTGTCTTAATCTAGAATTCCTCATCTTTTACGATTCGTGTCGAAAACATTGGCAGCCATTTTAATGGTGTTAAATCACGAACGAAAAATACATTTATTTAAAAAATATTATTAGAATTTAAAGCATTTTCTTCGTATTTAGATATATTTTTTAATGTTTGTTAATTAGGGAAACATTACGTTTTTTTTACATTTTAAAAGTAATAAAAGTCTACGAAATACTTTACAGTAAAAAAATATTTTTTTGCGTAAAAAATATTTTTAAATTTGTAATTTTGAATTCCCGCAAAAACGGCTATTCCATTGGCCGCGCCCCTAATATGTCACGATTGCTGTTTTTTTGTTCCTGGACATTAAAATTCGAACGGAACATTATCGCGAATCTTGACGTCACAACAATCAAGGCCAAACACGTCGCGTTTTTCTAGCAACATATTTTTGTTAAATAAATGTTTTACATTTATGTATAAAAACATTTCTCCACAAAATCCATATTGATTTTGAAAATACAATCAATTATTCTAAATCCATTTCATATTTTTTATCGGTATTCGTAGTTTGTGATATAGTAGTATCATAAACATATAAAATCAACGTGCTTTTAATACACATGCTGTTAGTGGCTAGCACTAGCGCGCACTGATTGTATTATTTTATATTTGATCTTGTGAGCGATGCAGTTGAGAAAAAGAGGGTTAGATTTTTATTAGCCTATTATTTATTGATCTATCAATATTATGAAACCTATCTATAGGTATTGTTTTTGATTTTATTTTTTTATGTAATGCACAAAATATACAATTTTATCATAGAGCACAATTATATTTTTTTATGTCCCCACTTGTTAGAAAATTCAGTGTTAAGTCGGGACTCTTCTATATATATATCAAAAACACTTATTGACATATTAAACAATATACAAAATAATAATAGAAAAATATACAAAATAAATATTTTTAAATTTTAATTAAAAATTTTATAAAAAAATATTCAGTATTGACTTGGTATAACTTCAGGATTTATCATATTAATATAACTTTAAGTCTGGCATAGATACTTGTAGATGAATAAATAATGTTTCGATTCGAAGTAAGCCGTGTTAGAAAATACAAATTAATTAATTAAAGCGGTTAGAAATTAGCGGTTCAAAATATAGTCCTTGCGCCGACCCTGATGTATGGGAGCGAAGTATGGACTTGGGAAATCAGGAATGAAAGTGGGCTGAATGCTGTCGAAATGCGATCTCTCAGGCGAATGTCTGGTAAAACTATGTGCGATAGATGCACAAATCTCGAGATTCGTACATTATGTAAGGCTGAGATAAGCATTATCGACGAAATCAAGAAAGGAGCTCTTCGTTGGTTTGGACATGTAGAGCGAATGGACAGTGGAAGAAATGCTAAAAAGATTTACGATGCGAGTGTTGATGGATGCAGAAATAGAGGAAGACCGAGAAAGACATGACATGACTCAATTCAACAAACACTTGGAGATGGATTTGTTAAAAGTCGGAATAATCGGCGTGCGTGCATGAGAAGATGTATGAATGTAGAGAAAGCGAAATCTGTATGCAAACATCTAGTGGCGTTCTATCCTCTCTACCTTCCCTTACGGGGAAACAGCGTGATGCTTTGTTTATTTAGTTTAAAAAATTTCTACAGAGTAGAAAAGCTTTTCAAAAGGTTAACATTAAAGTTAAAATAGTTATAGAACTAATCGTGGATATGTCATAGGCTGGGTTAATTAATTGGCTGGGTTATTTCATGCAACACATTCTGCAAATTCAACATTCTGCCTATGTTTTACAAATGTAAGAATCGAAGTAATGTCAATTTTGAATTTATTATATGTCCGGGATTCCCATAGTCTTATTGTTTTCAAACGTAGAACCGGGAATATTACAAGAAAGTCATAGGTTATATAAATGCCTAGACCTTCAAATTTCGTCTTTAAAGATTCCTCCATCTCTTTATAAATATCTTTAAATATCCACATGGGTATTTTTATAAAATTAAAATTGTATTTCACCCCTTAGGGAGATACATATTACAACAAGAGAAGAAAACATGGAAGTCTAGGCATTTACAAGGTTTATAACCTGTCATTGGCTGGTTTACGTTGCCACTTTACACACTGTTTACATTCACCATTCTGCCCATGTTTGAACATTAATATTTCTTCAATCCCTCAATCTGTTAATTTTTTCGAAGTCAAAGGTTGGAAACCTTTATTGATGCGGGTGAGATTCATTAGACTGAACTATTAATAGGATTTAAATAAGATGAAATTTATATTAAATACCCAAACCACAACTCAAAAATAGATTTTTGGCATTCCACTCTGGTCCGATTCTGTTTAAAACTTATTCCTATCAAGTTAACGAAAAGTATTCAAACAAATAAATGTTAATTTATTGATTCAAATATGATTTGTGAAAGCGTCTATATCTTTTACGAATTGCATATTCATTTTCGCTGAGAAAGTAGCTTCATTGTTTTCAAATTCATATTTTAATTTAACCCTTATTGTATGCTTACTTTAAAATAAATCACAAATATTGTTATATATTATATTTTTTATTTATTTATTCATCCTCCATTATTAATTTATATGTACACACTAGATGCAACCCGTCTTGTGTTCCATTCAACCGAAGTTCCGGAACCTTACTTTTAGTCAGTATACGTGAAGAAGCGTAAAAATGCATACACCTTCAAATTTATGGTAAACTGGCATAGACAGTTAGTCTTTTTTACTCCAATACACGTTTACGATGCACAAGACGATGTTCACGGGACAACGCTCATTTATCGGAACATAATTTCAAATCATCGTTCTATGAAGTATCATCTCTATTTAATTATACATCAATGTACTCCATACTAATAGTAATAATAGTGTTTGTTTGTGTTTCCTTCTCGTCTGAACGGAGCGACCGATCGACACAATTTTTGGCATAGGGATATCCGGAGAAGTGAAAAGTAAAATAGGATACTAATTTTTTATCCCTAATAAAAAAATATTTGTAACATATCAACAATGAGTAAATTTATTTAAAAATGAGTAGGCAATAAGGTGAGATGTCAAAAAATTCTGGAAATTTCTTTATTTGACTTGCTTTATCTATGGTTAGTTTGGTTTGCTTTTGGTTTTGTATTTGTAGTAAAATTTTGAATTTGTGAACAGAATAACGATGCTATGTCGCCATAGACTAACGGATCGCCAATTTTCTTTCTTAGTAGGACCGGATTTTTTATAGTTTATTTTTTCATTTTTTAGGGCCTTTTACCAAAACAAAATATATCTGCCAAAAACAGGTTACATAGATTTACAAATGAAAGTAGTTATGCAGAAAGCAGCCAGTCAACAATTTTGAAAAAATAAGAAATTGGAGTTATCGAATTCAGGAATGCCAATTCTATGTTTTGCTTAACATTTTGAGCACCGGCCGAATACACATAGAATTTACCCTGTGCCCGGCCCTTTTTTGTGAAATTTCATGCTATGTAAAGAGTTTCTTAAAAGTGTCATAATTATGAAAATACTATATTAAATCAATTAAAACTTCTCATATTTATTTGAAATAATTAAATAAGTCCTTTTTGCATGAAAGTTTTGCCAACATTGCCCTTTATGGAGAGTATGGAGAGCCACATTGCAATGTTCGCACATATACAGGGTCTCACTCCTTTTTTGTGCTTTGTATCCCGGAGCCGTGTAAACACGTGATTATAATGACCACGCGTTGTGTCTCGGTCCCGTGTTTTCACGTGGTTTTCCAGCGGCGAAAAAGTACTAATAAAAGTCACTAGATGTCAATAAAATGCACTTTTTTAGACAGCTGGTACACCACGTGAAAACACGGGACAGGAAAACAACGCGTGGTTATATAATCACGTGTTTACACGGCTCCGGGATACAAAGTGCAAAAAAAAACAGTCAGGCCGCTTTCATATAAAAAACTGTAATAATCACCTTCTGAAAATTTCATGATGGCAAAATGTCATTAAAGTGAATGTCACCTCATACCTCATACATTCAGAGTTTGTGTGAGGTTTCATTCGATAATAGATCTGGCTGTCATTTAGCAACTTAAAATTATCAATAAATTTACAAAAATAAACATTGAGTATAATTGTAAATTTGTAAAAAGTTCATGCCAAAAAGCTGAAACCTTTATTTATACGGGTGAGATTCATCTAATTGAATTATTTCACCTACATACTAGGCAACGCCTGAAAATATTATTTTTTCAATTTCTATACTTTTTCATGGACCAGGTAATTTATCAACAGCTCTTTCATCAGCTCGCTATTTCAGCTCTTTAACTTCACAAACATCAACAGATAAAAGAATTGAAGGAATATAGATGTTCAAATATAGGCAGAATGGTGAATGTTACACAGTGTGTAAAGTGGCCACTTAAACCAGCCATTGACAGGTCATAAGCCCTGTAGATGCCTATACTTCTATATTGCCTTCTCTTAAATGTTCTTCATCTCTGTTGTAATATGTTAATATAAACAGCTCCCCAGGGAGTTGAATCCAGTCCTTGTCTACAAAAATTTGGACAAACTCAAAATATTGTTTATGTTTTTTCAAGCCAAGAAATACTTTAAAGGTCAGTTTGGCTGGCAATAATTATTTTTTAAGCGAATTTTGTACAAGTTTAAAGCGCCGCGCCATTTCATTCATCAATCATCTAGCAAGAAAAACTCATATATCCGGATATCATTTCTAGTTTCCCATTATTATAAGTTAGTCCATAAACTGACTGTCTCATTATTATCTCGGAGGCATAACCGCCACAAGTCACAATATTAATGCGATGCAATTCGACATCCGCTTCGCTCTGTAGTCGGTAACAAATAGTAATGGAAATATTAGCATTCGCATAGTTAGTTTTAATAAATGTTATATAGCATTAGCAACCGCTTAATGCACTTGCTTATTTCATAGTTCGTGATATGATGACCGATAAGGGCAGGTATCAAGATCATTAAAACGTTAATAAGATATTGTAATAAATTAATTATTACAACTAGAGTTATCTGCTTTTTTTAAAAAAAAGAGAATATCAACTAAACTATTTCAATAAATATTTTTTTTTTAAAAGTATTACCGAAGGTATAATTTTACGTAGAATAAAGGAAAATGTTACAAAAATGTATGTGATTGAAAATACTTGTATTTCTTTCCAAAAACCAAAAATTAAAATTTCGCTCCTGCCATTTTCATGTTCAATTTATTATCTTCAAATTATTCTAACTAATTGTAGTTCAATACTTAGTCTTAATTGAGATCCCAGATACCTAAGTTTAGTCTAAATTTGAAACAGCGTAATGTGCCGGTCTAAAAGTAATTATATTTTAGTTACATAAAACTTTTAAGTATATTTTTAACTGAAATACCTTTAATAATATTGTTTTTATATAATTGATGTTTTTTTTTATTATTACGTGATTTAAAACAAACATTCGTTTTAAA
The DNA here is from genome assembly GCF_059751315.1 of Micrasema longulum. NCBI lineage: Eukaryota > Metazoa > Arthropoda > Insecta > Trichoptera > Brachycentridae > Micrasema > Micrasema longulum. The sequence continues at coordinate 9,187 of NW_028280280.1, forward strand.
ATGGCAAAATCGTATGATTTCATCATTTTGCGTGTGTTTTACTAGACTACAGTCATAACGTCTTAAATTCATTTAACACAATATTTTTTCTCTTAAAAATTTATATTCTATTGCTAATAATATTATTTTAAACATCCTCTGTAAAGGATCTCTGAGTCTTCAAACAAACAAACCATCACGCCGTTTCTGCGCAAAGGTAGGGAGAGTGGATAGAATGCCACATCTTTGCATACATATCTCACTTCATTTACATTCTTCAAGTATTAGTTAGATTTGGTCATACTATGTCTTTCTTAGTTCCTCTATTTCTGCATCCATCGACATTCACGTTTTAAAAGTTTTTAGCTGTTCTTTCGCTATCCATTCACTTTACATGTCCAAATCAACGCAAAGCTCCTTTCCTGATTTGGTCGATAATACTAAGTCTTTGAGTATATAAATTATATTAACACAAATATTTATTTTTAATAAATACAAGCACTTTAATAAGTGTAGCAATTTAATAAATTCGTTTGCTTATGTAGCAAATGCGATAAAAATGATAGGTCTATAATACGTACCTACCACGAATATCGATAAAAATATATGAAATTGATTTATAATAATTAATTGTATTTTTCAAATCAATAAGGAGAAACGTTTTCATATTTAACTTTAAAAAATAAAATATTTAAAAACATGTCACTAGAAAAATGCGACATGTTTGGCATTAATAATTGTGACGTCGAGATCGTGATGATGTTCTATAAAAATTTGAATGTTTTGGAACAAAGTTGAAAACGAACATGAATTGTGACGTATAAAGGGCTTGGCCAGTACAATTACCGCTTTTGCGGAAATTCAAAATTACAAATTTGAAAATATTTTTTATGTTACTAAGTAGCATTTTTTTACGGGACAGTATTTCATAGACCCTTATTACATTAAAAATGAAAAAAAAAGGGTGATATTTTTTCTATTGCAGTATTTCTGTACGTCACAATGACATGACGACCTACCATAGCATAAAAGTAATGTAAAAAAAGGAACACTGTTGAATATTACAAATAATAGCTTAAGCATAGCAATAGTTTTATTTTACATTTCGGTTAGCATGCGAATACATTAAATAATGTGAGGAATAATTTTAATCACTCGTTACAAACTAGGTTGATGGACAGACTCGAGATATGAAGCGCATAAATGTATGAAAAAAGGTGAATTATTTGACATTGTTATGAGATCATAAACAACCGTGAAAACGTGTTCTTATAATAAGATATGTTTTACTAATTGGTTTGGATAGGAAAATATTATACTTCTGATTGATTTATAATAATGTACTCGCGAACCGTGATCTCGTATGCCTCTCATAAATATTTTTTAAACTTAGTACCGTAGTCCTGCAACAAAACTGTCACAAATCAAAAATTTATATCGAAATTTATTGGAACAGCGAGGAAAACCCTTTTCAAAAGGGAATATTTGTATATAGCAGTGGCAAGCCGTGATTTATTTTGCAGGTAATCTACAACAAATGTTCGTAAATTTGTACCTTCATAAAAGTACATAATATTGAGGCTTTACTGACATAATGCATTAAGTCATTTACACAAGTTCCGGGATAATCGCATTTAAAGTTTTTTTATGATTTCAACGCATTATTTCTTCCACATTTTTTTTTTTTTTTTTAAGTTTTAAAAGAGTTATTTTTACTCTAGGCATAGCATAAAATGTGAAATTGTCATTTTGCACATATATTAAAAAATATTTGATATTTTTAAAGACCTTGATTTTATGCATTCTATCAGTAATAGCCCCGATATATTTAAAATATTTTTTGAAAATTTATGATACAAATATTTCTATTTGGATGACAGTTTCAGCTAGCTAGATATTATTGATTAAAAATGAAAATCAAGTTATTGAGTGATTTTCTAATTTTTTGTATTAAGTTTATTTTATTCTAATTTTGGTAATTTTTTAGGTAAAGGAAAAAAATATTTTGTATATACTAAGCATTTGAGAAACGTTAAATATGTTGTCGTTTAGTTTAGTCATTCAACATAAACAAATATATTGTCTTTTCCTATAATTGAGATCCGTTTTTTTAAAACTCAACATTTGTTTGAAACGTAATTTTCCAGAAGAGACTTTTTTGTGATTCGCGTCGAATTGCGTGAAAAATTATTTATTTAAAAAAAATACACCGTACAATTTATAATTTATGTTTATATTTTTCATTAGCACTCAATATAAATTCTGAGGCTTGGGTCTAAAAGGGCCAATGTCAGATTATTTTTTCCAGCAAACATTTTGTCTTTACTAACTTTACTTTACAAACCCTTTGGTCGATGTCAATTATAAATATATATATATTTAATTATTTTATATAAACACATAAATCTAATGTTTTTTTTTACTTAATTTTTGTTTCAAACACGCCAAACAGTTCATTATATGGCCACACAATGGCTGAAAAGTGACTCTCCGATAATCTTGCGATTTCCGACATTGGCCCTTTTAGATGCAAGCCACAGAATTAATGAAACGAGGGATCAATATATACGGATATACGTCGTGTTTTAAAAAAACAATAAGACTTTGATATTTTTTAAGTCGGTTTTAGCGTCTTTTGGTGAGTTTTTTTTCAGGCAATCGATGCGTCTCAATACTGGCTCTAAATTAAAATGTTCATTATTATATTGTGTACCTTTTACATTATTTTAATTAAACTATTTTCTTTTCTTATTCTTTAAATTTAAATTTATCTTTTTTAATTAACTTTATTTTTATTACAATAAATACGTACCTGTATGTATTTTTATTTTATTTGCAACTTCTAAGTGCCTAAAATTTCTCAATTGTTAAATTGCTTTTATTTTGATGCCAAAAACGTACCACTTAATCAACAGCTTACATCACTGTGGAAAATTTATATTGACTGTTTCCACAATTTTCGTTTTCAATATTCCTATTTTCTGTATTCAATATGTGTATAAAATGTGTTTTTTTTCCCAAATAAATAATTAAAATAAGAAATACCAAAACGCCGCCATGCGGGGCGAATATCGTGATTTTAAAAAACGACCCTTAATTAAAGAATGCATATATATTTGCCATTTTGACTAGTTGCATTCTAGTAGTAAGGTTCGACACGCATTTTTCTATACAGAATGCAGACCTATTCTATGCAACGTCATATTATTTCGACTTGTTCGGTCCGGTGCTAGGTGCGACGTATCCCGAACCGCTTTTTCCTGCAAAGCGTTGTCGTCAATTTGCTGGTCAGGGTTTTAATCCTGTTATTAAATGATTCTCTCTCGTAGGAGATAAGAAATAAGCGACATCCATTAGTATCTGAGCATGAGCCGTGTGCATTGTCCGAAGCGCAATTAAATTACAAGACCAGAACACAAAGTAATGCGTCCATTGATCGATACGATAGGGTATCGACTAGATCTGGATTGTGAGCTCTTCTCAATGTGAATGCGCACCTTTTTTACATATAAGGGGAACAAATTGATTAAGGATTCATTCCATTGTATAAGGATATCGTCATAAACTTTAAAATTAAATTGCGTCCTTATTACGCCGTAAATAAGGCACAATGCGTTCGTTTGTTATCTCGGTACTGTTTTCTTTATATTCTTTGTACCGGTATTCATGACAATAAATGTTCAATTACTTCAAACCGTTTTATTTATATCATACAACAAATGATACATTAATGTAATTGAATCGGAATAATCGATGTGCATGCTCTAAAATCTTAAAGATGCATGAATGAATGTACAGGAAGCGAAACGATGCAAGTATATAACATTATGACGTTCTATTCCTGCCTTCCTCCGTAATTGTCAATATCAAAATGCATATCGATTCGTAGACAAGTTACATCTAAAGTTTGGCAAATAATCCATTATGGGGTAAATCAATCAAAGAAATATAAATAGATTAAAACCCCAAAAAACACAGTATTTAAACTGATACTAACAGTGGAAGTATATATTTTTTTAAACAATTTAAAACACAGGATGAAAGGCGAGTTTCTGGCGCCTCCAAACCAGAACCAACCTGTTAAGGGAAGGTAACCCCGACAAAAAAATCCACCAGAGAAGGCAACGGGAAACCACTCTGGTCATCTTTTTCCAGGAATCACTATGGCGAATACATCCAATAAGCAGTTGTCCTGGCTGCGGAATATAAGAGTAGCGCCGGACCGAGATGCTTTCGCTGTAGTGGTCGCCAACGTCGGGGGACCTGACAAAGCACTTCAAGAAGAAGAAAAAAAAAATAGCAACAAGAGTCGCTTAAACACATTGAAAACTTATAATGGACTAACTAATAGACGTGAAATTAAATATCACAAAAAAAAACATTTGACATTTACATAATACAAGATCGGCTGAGATGTACTAAAGTAGAACAGCGATAAATGGGTACGAAGGTTTTCACGGCATACTTTTTTTCTACAAAACACTCAGTTTACCCTGAAGATGGATCCTGCAATGGTAGCGGAAACGTCGGAACAAATCCAACACACACGGTATCACCCAAAAATTAAACAAATTATAGAACTGCGTTTATCCGAACTCCAGTCATCAGGATTGCTAAATATCCGGATGGTTATCGGGAAATAAAACCTCGAACTTAGAAATACGCTGCTCGTAATCGAGTTTTTTTTTATCAAAGCAATTAAATGAACTTTGCTGAACATATATTAAAGTTTTTAACATGATCCCAATTCATTGTATTATTTCTAAAGCTAATCAATCTAAAGTAATACTAATGGAAAAGTGATTTTATGATACCTGTTGTGTTTTCTTTCTAAAAAAATGCCTTTATTTAATGGATAACTTAATAAATTTAAATTATCCAACTATCCAGATTTCTGCATATTCTAAATAATAAAGGACAATTTGTGTTTTTCTGTATGTATAATATACAAATATCTATTTCGCAAAATTTAAAAACAAGTCAAGGACAAACAAGATTACAATATTTTGATTTTTTCCAAATATTTGTCACAAAATACTGAATTTCACCCCCTAGGGAGAGTTATTTTAGAGAAGGAAATATGACCTTCATATTTTCTTCTCTAAAATGTTCTTCATCTCTGTTGTTATTTATTAACGACAAAAAGGATTTATAAATCTGGGTGGGTGACCTCACTTAAAAAACTAAACTGTTAGTAAACTGTACAACGCTTTACCAGAGGAAAAAACAAGCCGGTAGCAATACGGCATCTTGTAAGTAAAATAAATATGGATATGTCGTTAAGTTTAAATGTAATAAACATATTGTTTAAAGTAATAATCCGTGAGGGTTAAAACCTCATCTGTAAAAAAAATGTAATCTTACATTAAATAAAAAAAAACAGAGCATTCCTTATACCTTGTATAATTTGTGTTAATATCGCTGAATAAAAAAAAGTTAAATACAAACAAAATATCCCTTTTTAGGTGGATTAAAACAATAGTCGTAAAATAACGCACAAGCGTTATCAGCGTATTCGATCAAGCCTTATTCTATAGGTTTTTACTGCATTCTCTTGGTATTCCGAAAATGGACAGATCTCGTTTTCATTTAAATCGATTTTAATATCGTGTTTACAATAATAAATGCGATTTATTATTCATTCAAGCGAACTCAAACAAAAGCCGCTCTACTCATTTTCTTCTTCGCGTATTTCCTAAAAGAACATTAATAATTAGGACTACAATTTCTTAAATGGAAGAACCGAGATGCTTCGGCCTTGCGTATTGAAGATAAAATAATTTTATCTTGTATAAGTAAGGAATTCTCCTAATACGATGTACGCTTAGTTTTCCAGAATCTATTCAACTGGGAAGTCCATAAAACGGGATATTATTAAAATATTTTTGATATTTGATTATTATTCTTCTTCCTTGCTATAGACCTATGTGGTTTGTTCTTCAGATGGTTGCTCTTTCTGTGAGGCGGATTCCCAGCTGTCCTTTTATCTTTTGGAAGGTCTTCCACGAGGACGAGTCCCATGAGGCTGCTTATGTAGTCCAATATAGTCTGGTGGTGTCCATTTCTTGAATATTAACGCACCAGTTCCTCCTTCGCTATCTACTCTATCCTACGATGTCTTTAGTTTTATATATCTATGAGTTATTTTACGCGATCTATTAGAGTTTTGTCTGCTTTTATCATTAGTGTCTTCACCTTGGAAGTTCCAATACTTGTTTGCTCCTGACTATGCGTGCCCTTGCTTCACCGCCCTATGTCATTATTGATTTCCCGTGCTTGATAAATTCACGTCTTACTCTAAATGGACACATCTTTATTAATCAATGTTATGGATTCTAGAACGCTAGGGATTGCAGCTGTCTTGATGACTTGGGCTTATATTTCCTTCCACAGATCGGCTCCTTTAATCAGATATATGCCTAAATATCTAAAAGTGCTGACCTGATCTATGAGTTTATTCTCTACAGTCAGGTAACATGTTTTTGGTGTTTTAGAGAAGGAAATATATTTTCGATAAAAATCGCCATGTTATATTTTTTAAAAGCCTTGTGTTGTCTGTCAAGCGTTATTGGTAATGTATTATTTTAGTCCCAGCTATGATTATAGCATCGTCCGAATAACATACCACATTATCAATTTTCTCTCTCATCTTGTATCCTAGTTGTAGAGATTGGATCTATTCTATGAATTCATCCATTACCAGATTGAACAAAAATAGACTTAGGTTGTTCCTTTGTCGTACAGCTGTTGTTAAGTAAATAACACCATTTATCGATACTATTCCTGGCCGATTACTTTTCGTTCCCATCCTTCCTTTGACCCATTTTTATGGTACCTACCTAACATCAAGATAGAAGATATTCAAAATTATAAGATTTGGATTTAGAGCAAAAACAAAACAAAATTTTTGACTTGACATAAAATCGGATAAAAAAGTGGTTGGAATCGTCGCGCGTCGTGGAAAATATTGTCACATTTTATAGTTCATTTTGTGATCCAGTGCCAGAAATTGAAGGAAATTCAGATTACATTAAAGGTATTCATAACTTATTCCTTTCCTTTTTCGAATATTTCCCAATAGCAAAATTGAATGAAATTCGATTTTCATTTACCGTCCGCCTTTTCGTTAACAGCTGTCACTATTGATTTTTCTAAAATAAAATGTTCTAAAAATGTAAATGTAAAATGTTTTCCAATTTTTGAACTAGGCAGTCTTAAGTTTGAAAAATATTATATAACCTTAATAAATGCAGTTGAAATGGAGTCGATAATGTGTGAGAAATCGATGTATGACAAGGTTACGAATGATGAAATCAGGCAAGTTTACAAATACAGCAAGACAGGTGAAATTATTGACAAAATTAATAAAGGATGGTTGGATGGTTTTATTTAGTAAAACGAATGAATGAAAATGAATTGTAAAACAGTTAAATGGCGGGAATGAATAATATATTAGCGCACGTAAAGCTAAAAACTCTAATAAGCATTTTAAAATATCCTCTTGTTCTTCGTAAATCGGTGATTAATACTGGAAGTTTTGATGAACTAGCTCGCTTTGTGGCAGAAACCACCACTCTTCATTTATAAACTCATTAACTTACCGAATAATTAAAAGTAAGCAATTTCGGATACAAGGCTCTTTCCATAACTTTATTTATTAGTTTGCAGAGGTTTCTAAGGAATGGAACTTTTTTTAGCACAACTTCAGAAAGTGCGGTTAGCCACTATCTGAGAAAACTGTTTTATTTTCAAATTAAGGTAAACTAACGCATTATTTAAAGCACCTTTGGTGCTTGGCCACAGTGGCGAGTGTTTTGCGGTACGACGCGGGTGCGGCGAGCTCATACAAATATGGTAACAAGTGTAGTATCCATAGTGACCACACGGGCGCGACAATGCGCCACGTACCGCGCCCGCGCCGCCCCGCAAAACGATCACCACTATGGCCACTCGCTTATTAGGTTCCAATTCAATATCGAACGCACTGTTTTGGTTAAGTGAAATAATGCAGTAAGTATGATAAAAATGTTGTCATTTTTTTATTTATTGTGTTTTGTACCTAACTAATACTCGTAAATATGTCTTTTTTATGAACTAAAATGGAGTATTCTCTTGAGTTATCATTGAGTTACCTAATAAAAATTCATTAAATGTACATAATCATTATCAAACCCTAATTGGCACCTGGTAGTGCATAGGGCACTGCATCGGAAAGGTTTTTTTTATTTATTTTTTTATATTTTTATTTTCTTTTATTTAGAAAACATACAGTACAGTTACAAAGTTTAATATTTTACACAATTAGACTTAATTCTAATGGACCAGTGAAGTTTCCATATTATAAAGCAATCATGTGTAAGGTTAATATGATAGTATAAAAAAGAGAAGGATAAAGAAAAACATAAATGAAAGTTGTTTAAAAATTAAAATTTAAGTGAAAAAAAGATATTTTAAAGTTTGTAGTTTGTAGTGAGTATTTACAAATGGAAATAATATTAAAAATAAAGAAAATTTGTAAGAGTAATTAAAAATTAAGAATTGAAATAAAGAATGAAAAACATGCTCAGATGTAAAAATAAAATAAGATAGTAATAACATTTAAAAAAAAAAAAGGAAAAACATAAATATACATATATTTATATATCTGGTGTATCTCGATCATGTGTTACAGGAAGGTTAAGTGATCAGTCTTACGTTTCACGTACCGATACAGGAACTAGCGTAAAACCACGTTTTGAATTAATATTTCACGTTGATCTGACCAGGAATAAAACCTTGTAATAAATAAGGAAATAAAATGCCTTATTTTCTCAACAGGTATTTTCTGCTGTTTTCAAATTCTCGATCGAAGAAAAACTGCAAAATACATTGTAACTAAGAATAGTTGTATTTTTCCGACTACAAGAACCAATGTTTATCAAATAAATGGCTTTTAGAAATATGTGATTACTACATGAAAGCTTTAATGGCCAATATATTTTAACTTGTTTTCTAATTAAAGAACTTGCTTATAAAAACGTCAAAAGGATAAAATGAGAATTCTTAAGGATTTTCTCAAGAAAACAACTTGCGCAATTAAAACGGAAGGTATAAAAATCCATTGGAACATAAAGCAACATGTCATTACAATTATTTATTTTAGCTCTTGTTGGTAAACCATACATTGAAATGATTAAAAAAAATAATTGAAGTTATGATTATTATTTTTAAATTTAAAATTTTATTTTATTTGGGATTTTCACAGCTATTACACAACAATAAGTAAAAATATGTTAACAACACCAAATTTAAAAAAATAAAAATATATTTATTTAAAACATAAAATACAAAAAGTACATATTATACGCCCAGGAGTTATTAATGAAACTCATTTGGGACCGTACATAAAAAAACATTTTTGTGACAATACGTAATATACTCATACAAAGTTAATACATCCGAAATAGCCAGAAAACATTATTGTATAAGAAACATAAAACACGTACTTTACACCATCGATACAAATTACATCAATAACTATCACTATAAAAAAGATTTCAGTTATATTTTTTAATTGCGACACTTCTGGATTTCTTATTCGATTTTTCATGTTTTAGCTCATCGGGCATTTTATTATGTTTGGAATGGCCAATATTTTCGAAAGACAAACTTTGTTTAGCGAAACTTAGACACATGATGATACCCTGAGTAACGCGTATTGTAATTGTAAATATCATGACTACATTTTAACGTTTATCTTCAATTTTATCTATAAAGTAAAATTAAGTTTTCTGTACGAAAATATAATATTGTGGAGGGCCTATTGTCGGGGTCACCAGTTGAGTTGGTCACCAATTGTCGACTCTACTATTGTCTGTTTTTATTCCCGAACTGCAGGCTAAAATATGGTGTAGGAAGTCGCCTGAAGTCCTTCATCCAACATCTCACGCGTGGCCCTCACTCGGCTCTTCAAAATATTGCTTCTAACTTCATGAATAAAAATAAGTCGTTTCTTACATGAGTTTTGAACACTATTTATTAAAGCAAAAATAAAATACAATAAAATGAACGAGATATGTCACATAATATTTGACTAATAAAATTAAACACTGAAGTTAAGCTACAATATTAAGGTTGTCCGAATGTTTGTAGACAAAATACTGGATTTGATACCCTCAGGAGTCGTTAAGATTAACAATGCGAAATAATTCAGTCAAATTAATCTCTTCACAACAATAAAGGTTTCAGGTCTTTAACTTCACTAAAATCAACAAATTTAAGAATTAAAGAAATATGGATGTTTAAACATAGGCAAAATGGTGAATGTTACACAGTGTGTAAAGTGGCTACTTAAACCAGCCAGTGACAGGTCATAAGCCCTGTAAACGCCTAGACTTCCATATTCCTTTCTTTAAGGTATTCTCATTCCTTGTTGTAATTTGATGATACTGAAGTTAAGATTGAATGAATATTTTTTACTACGCGGTTGACAATAATTTCGGAAGACGTAGATCTTGGTAGTAGGTGGCGGGCTGCAGAGGTAGAGAAGGAAGAGCGATCAGTGCGTCGGTGCTTTTATATGCTTATCTACGACGCTGATCATCTGTGTTGCCAACCTGTCGTGTTTGTTGTCTATGCTCGACAGGTGGCAGACCTACTTCTCAGTCCCCACAATATGTATGAATTCTTTCTAAACATTATAATATTAAAATACGTATATAGTTTTATTCCACTTTTATTTATACATTTTTACCAGTGTCCGGGTTTTGTCGCGACCGACATTGTCAGACTGGTGTCGCTCGAACTGACAGTTCTTTAATGCACGCTCTAGGAAACAAATTAAAGAGCTTAAAACTTACGAGAACTTAGAGTCACGAACCATAAGATGCACCCGAGTACAGCTGAACGTAATCTGACACTTCCTGACCGAAGGTTTCGGCCGAACCGAAGTTTCGGCCATTTTTCGGCTGAGACTCTTTTTACTGGCCGAATTGGCCGAAACCGAAACTTCTGTCGATCACCAATACTAACCAGATGACACTTATACACGTATGCAGAGACAAAACTTAAGGTAAGGAAAGTACATTCTAATTTCAAATGCAGAGAATAACCCGAAGGTGAAGACAATAGAATGTACTTTCCTCACCTTAAGGTTTGTCTCTGCATACGGGTATTAGCATAACCAGACCCTGTAATAGGTTCAAATAACCCTAACGGGGTTTTAAAATTATACGTAAATAAAAAGTGAAAAGTTGTCGGCCTCGTGGTGTAATGGTCAGCGCATTTGCCTGCCATGCAAGAGGTCTCGGATTCGATTCCCGACATGGTTGATACGAAATATTATTTAAAAAGGTGTTTTTACACTAGAATATTTCATAGTCCCTGAACTGGTACCTGAAGCGTAAGACTAATCACCTTACCTTCATGTAAAAAAAATGATCAAGATACGATGTGATTGGTGTACCAATGCAGTGCAAAGGAAATGATGATGATGATGATGAAAAAGTGAAAATATTTTTATTTTTTTATGTGTTCAAGACTTTTAGATGAATTGGTACTGGATTCAATTCTCGAGGAATTTTCATTATAAAGATATATAGATCTTCTTACATTGTTAGTGCAACCATTCGCATACATCATATTATTATGATGTGCCATACCTGCATAATATTTTCTCGTGTCATTTGTGCACAAGATGGCGACACTCTTGTTGGCAAACAGCACACGCAGTGTCATTCCAATTAGCAGATGAGAAAGATTCGCCGATGTTTCTTTCCCTTTCCTCGATACCCCAGTAAAAACCGATTCGCCAGTCGCGGGCGACAATGGGCAAAAAAGACGTATAACTTATATGCCACGGCGACTGAGTAGAGTAGAAAGTATATTACTTTTTGCCACATTGTCGCCTGCGTTTCTCAACGTCTAACGAGATTAATTCAGTATCATTTATTTAACCATTACGCGCTGATCAAAACATCGGACATTCGTTATTTAGCTTTATACAGGATACTCAGAAAATAGTGTAATTTTTTTGTATTAATAAAAATACGCGTTGGTAATTTTTTTTACTTAAAATCACAACAAAAATGTATTAACTTCATAAACGTAAACAGATGGAAGAGTCGAAGGAATAAAGATATTCAAATATAGACGGAATGGTGAATGTTACACAGTGTATAAAGTGGCCACTTAAACCAGCAAATGAAATGTCATAAGCCTTGTGGATCCCTGGACTTTTATATTCCCTACTGTAAAATGTTCTTCATGTCTGTTGTCTATGTTGAAAAAATTTTATAATTGAATCGGCATTCACTTCGTAGCACTTCATTAAAAATCTCAATAAAAATAATTTTTTTTTCAGTGTTACACAATTTTATTATTTTACAAGTACACTTTTATAGCTTTGGGAGAGCAATGCTCCTATCAACAGGTGATATAAAACTCATAATGTATACAATATTATGTATGTATTATTAGTTTTATATCATCTGTCGATGGGAAGAGTGCTCTCCCAAAAGTTGTATTTTCATATATATTTTTTTTAATGTTATTAAACGCATGACATTTAACCGTTAAATTTTCATCAGCAATATTGAAATATTAATAAATTATTATCTTAAATATCAGAGTTTAACACCTGTCTGCATTTAAATTCATATTAAGTACTATTGGTACTCAGCTAAGAGTTATTATTCGCGGCCCGCCTATAGAGCCTAAAACAGACATAAACCATTCTAGGATTATCGAATTACGAAGTCAGCTACAGCTTACAGCAAAACAACGGGCTGTGAAAGGTGCTCAGGTCGAAATTACAAACGTAGCGATGAACCATCCATTACACGTTTGTTGTTAAACCAAAAATCAAACAAAAATTTGCGACGATTTTTTTCATGAAATAGAGCGAAAGGTATGCTTTATAAGAATTGAACGTAGTTATGCAGAAAGCAGCCAGTCTACAATTAAAAAAAAAGAAAATTGGTGTTATCGGGTGCAGTAAGGTCAATTTTATGATCTGCTAAAAACAGCCAGGCCACTTTGATACAAAAAACTGTAATAATCACCTTCTGAAAATAGAGTCGATCACAAAAACGGCATTTCTCAATTCGCGGACAATACCTACAGCACTAGAAAAATCTTGCGGTACTTTAAAAATTATTTAAACTTGTCAAATACGTTATAAGATTCTTGTTTGTAATATAAAAAAAAAAACTAAAGTTTTCATGGTTTATCATTTGTCAAAGTCAAAACATTCCAACTGTTGTGAGTTTTGACTATTCACTCTTTTCACAAACGTGCTTTTATCTCAGATTCAATTTTCTATAGCTGACAGCTTTCTGCATAACTACGTTTATTTTTTTCTCCGAGGGCCTTAGTAACTTGGTATTGATAACCTAATCGTGCACGTACACAGTTCTGAGCAGTTGGAAGATTAAAATTGTATTTACATATTACAACAGAGATGAAGAACATTTAAGAGAAGGTAATATAGAAGTCCAGGCATCTACAGGGCTTATGACCTGTCAATGGCTGGTTTAACTGGCCACTTTACACACTGTGTAACATTCACCATTCTGCCTATATTTGAACATCTATATTCCTTCAATTCTTTCATCGGTTGATGTTTGTGAAGTTAAAGAGCTGAAACA
>NW_028280281.1:0-30229 GCF_059751315.1 Micrasema longulum
TGTCAGGAATCGAACCCAGGACTTAAAAAGAGTAGGCGAACACCTTAACCACCACACAATGAAGCAATTGTCGCATTTTTATTGATTTTTGCCAGCTGTGGCTCCATATTTTTTCCCTGAACTTTGTTACTTTTGAGTATTTCATTCTATTGAGTAAATGTAATGAGCCAGTATTCGCCATATACTCTTTACAACATTAGAAAATTCGAAAAATAAACAAGCTATTTTCCTTTCTGGAGTCAATTTTAATTGTATAGTAACTAAAACACTAATGTAATGAATCGCTACGAGAAGTATTAATGAAATCTAGTTGATATTTTAAAAGTGAGAAAAATCTAGAATATAGTTGTTTTCGAGATGAGTTAAAAGTTCTTTTCAGCGAGTTAAACGCTCTGCGTCTAACTAAAAACAATAATTAATCTTACACTTCTGTTAGACATAAGAGTACCTTATATAAAAATAAGTTAGGTATAAGGATATGCATTTGCGAATAGAGTAACCAAACAAAACTTGGATATGCATGTACTGAAATCCTCCATCTTGGATTGTTAAATGTCAAATGAATGTTGACCTTGTTATGTGTGAAGGAAGCTAATATTATTACGAAATTATTGTAGATACATTATGTTGTGAAAGAGAAACCTAATAAAGTGAATCAATAAATCACGGGATTATTTTTATCTTTCTCCTTTATTCGGCCTCCTGTTTAATATGATGTCTCCGTAAATTGCCATTTATTTGATTATTATTATTATATGCTGCATAGAATTAAGAATAGACCAGAAGGAGCGTAGAATCATATTCGAATACATCAGACTGTGTCCAAAAATCCCCCCATTATGCCCCACTTTCGGCGCGCGCATTCGTGATGTCGCCGCGTAATGTTGCTCGATGGGAAATAATATATAATCATAACACAAATGTAAGGAAAAAAAGCAATCTGTTAATTTCTCTTAAATTTTATTGTGCACGCGGAAATATTGATTGACACAACAGAGTAGATAAGTAAACGGTCATTTAACAAGAGTAATTGAATTAATGAACTTTGAACTTAAAATATAAAACAAATTTTATTTTACATTAAACTGATGTTTTTATATCATGTTCAATAATATTTGATGTTTTAAAGATAATATAGCTCAAATGTCCACCACAGAGTTGTTTAATCCGAGGTACAATTTTATTAGTTCTCTCATTAGATGAGCAAAGTAGGGTAAAAAAAATTACTATTCTGGCAACACTAACGAAATTTCCATTTTGTTTTCTTCGACAATCTGACAGATAGAACAATAATTCAATTTTGAAGTTATGTATTTGCTACTTACACATTCATTTGCTAATTACAATGAAATGTGATCCCATCCTGTTTCTTTGAGATCCTTGCAGTATTTCTGTGTAGAAAAAGTTAAAAGGACACAACACGGCATAGTTGAATTCAAATCAGGAGTTGCGTACTGAGCGACGTCTACAAAGAAACTATTGGATCAAAACGTAAAACTACTCATTTATGAGTAGTTTAGTCATCTGTTTGATGCTCATATG
This sequence comes from Micrasema longulum, assembly GCF_059751315.1. Lineage (NCBI taxonomy): Eukaryota > Metazoa > Arthropoda > Insecta > Trichoptera > Brachycentridae > Micrasema > Micrasema longulum. The sequence continues at coordinate 1,543 of NW_028280281.1, forward strand.
CGGTTTCTGGACTATTCTTAATTTTATGATATGCTGATATCACAATAAATTGCCATTTATTTATTATGCTGATGTCACCATAAATTTTTCCCCTTATTTTATTATTATGATGTCACCATAAATTGCACATTTATTTTATTTTTATTATATGAGGCCCTCAGTATCAAAGATGGCCAAATAATCCCATACCTATTTTAGAGAGAATTTCTAAAATCTGCAATAGCACTTTTTAATTTAAATATACACAAAAAGTATTTTTAATTTGATAATGTTTGGTGCCATTTACACTTTGAACAATTAACCTAAAGGTTAAGCCTCAATATTAAAGATGGCCAAACGCTAAAAATAGTATCAAAAGCAGCCAACTGCATATTTAAAACATAATAAAAATTGCGTTTCTTGTTATATTAATTTGTGAATATTTCAATTAAAAAGTGCTATTGCAAATTTTCGAAATTTTCTCTAAAATAGGTATGGGATTGTTAGGCCATTTTTGATACAAAGGGCCTCATATACTGATGTCACCATAAATTGCCCCATGTTTTAGTATTATACGGCTAATCTTCTTCTTCCTGGCTCCATCCAAACTCAATGTCTGCATAGGAATATCAGGCTTAGCTTCGTCCTTCATCACTTCATTCACTGGCTGTCTTGGACGACGTCCCCCAGGCTGTGGCTTCTGCGTTTGGTTATCTCTTTGCAACGATCCACAAATTCTTTGATCTTCCTCTGGTTATTATCCACGGACATCGCCCGGCTCACAGTGCAATCGGGTGCTCCGCATCCTAGAAGTGAACTTCCTCATTGCTGCTCATATTATTATTGTATGGCTATAATAAACGTCACCCTATATTTCCCCACAATTTATTATAGAATGTCTACGATGTTACCTTTAGGTATCTGCGACCACGCTGCTTTTGAGAATACATATCTACTTTAAATAGAAATTTAATATATAGTCAAATCTATAGTTACACTAGTACGAAAGAAAAAGAAAATAAAGTAGATATAAAATAATATAAGTTTTCATGAAAAATTATCAATTTAAAAATATGAATAAGTATGGTAAATTTGAAGAATTTTTTTATTGTGTACCTTTTTAAATCACATTAAAGCCAAGTTAGAACCTGGTTAGTACTCTGGTTAGAACCGTTAGAACTGTCAAATTGATCTTTGAGTAAAGTTGTGTTTCAAAGTGCTCTACAATTTATTTGGTTTATTTGATGTTTTAGTGGCGTGTAAAGTGTTTTAGTGTATCAAACCTTTGTTTTAAAGTTTTTTGCATTCATATAAATATAATCGGATTAAGTTAATCCCGTTTTTTTGATAAATTTATTTGATATAAAATTTGGTAAGTACCTATGCAACAATACTATTTCAAATTTAGTTGTATTTTTTTGTTTTCTTCTGTCATCTTCCAAAATTTTATCAGTTAAATTAAAATATATTTTTTCATTTAAATTAATATTTTGTAAATTGTTTATAATTAATTTTTGGTTGATAATTTAAATAATGGACTGTAAGGAAAAACCGCCAGAGCCACCTGATGGATATTTTATTGAAGCAAATGTTATTGTTTTGGAGGATGATAGAATCATAGAATGTCTCCTGTTATACAATCTAAACCTAGGCATAAACTTCAATAGTTTTGTCAATAAAAGATCTTTGGCATTACTTTAGATAGTAAACTCTCCTATCGTGAACACATTGATAATATTGTAAACAAATCTCTCAAAATTCTCGGTTTTATCAATAGAGTGACGGCGGACTTCAAAAATATTAATACCATCTAAACTCTTTATTGCTCTCTAGTTCGACCCCATCTAGAATACGCTTCTCCTATTTGCTCTCCATTCTACAGGACTCATGTTGACCATATCGAGTCTATCCAACGCCGTTTTCTAAGAAAAGTGGCATGGTTGCTCGGATTACAAAGGGGTAGTTATTCCTATTTTGAAATAGAGCAATCTCTTAATCTGTCTTCATTGGAGAGACGTAGAACTGAAATGGACCTTATATGCATTTTCAAAATACTTAATGCTTTAAGTGATGTCCCATCTCTGATGCAATCAATTTCTTTTCATGTTCCCAACCATGTCACCAGAAGTCAAAATCCGCTATTTATTCAATCTTCCAAGAGCAACTTTTGTTTTTATGCCCCCAATGTCCAGAATGTGTAGATTAGTCAATTCATCACACGACTTGGAATTCTTTGGGATAGATCTTCCGGTTTTTCGTAGATCTCTTTGCGACTAAAACAGCGTGAGATGAAGTTGGATTGGCATGGTTTAGCTTGAAATCTTATGTCTTTTGTTTTTGTGAATATATTGTATACCATCATTGTATTGCCCTTGTTTGTCTCTGCTACATAGTTTTATGTTCAGTTTTTTGTATTTATGTTTCTTCATGTAACTGTTGTAATTGGCTTAAGCCGTATATATAATAATAAATAAATAAACGTCCCTGGGTTCGGAAAGTAGACTCCTTGAAAGAAACTCTTCTCACAACGTTTGAAAATGAAAGAAGAACTGAAACAAAAGCCCGAGTAATTATAACATACCCCAGTAATACATGCTGATCTTTTTTTATCTTTTTACAGAACATAGAACAGAACATAGCCAATTCATCCTTTTTTTTGAGAAAATCCTGTTTGCTAATAATGTGAAACATATTTCACCCGCAGGAGTCAAACAAGAAGGAAAATATAAAATTTCTATAACATTTGAGAACCGCGAATCGGCAAACTCCTTTTTGGTTTCCCTTCTTCTTAGTTGAAACAATTTGAAGGCATATGTTTCCACTGACTTTTCTATTGACGATGTAATCGAAAATGCCTCTGTGCCACCTGACATTGGTAAAATTGTCCCAGCGAGAAGGCTTAATTTCAAAGATCGAACATCAAGAGAGATATTTTGGAAACCGTCTCGAACTGTAATTGTTACTTTTGAGAGCCAAGCTCTTCCAGAGCATATATACCTTTTCCATAAGCCTCTGAAAGTAGAATGATATTTTTATCCTAATATTTGTTATAATTGTTGTAGGTATTGGGCACTCAAAACTGCAATGTAGGTCAACTCCTTGTTTCAAATTCAAAGAATTTCATTTGGGTGAATCCTGACTATCTCTTGAAAAACTATCATTCACCATATGGCACAAATCATCCTTGAAAGGATGGGTTGCCTTAACCTTTTAAAAAAAAGTCAAGTTAAATAAATCAATATTTGTTGTACCTTATGTGCAATTGTTTTTGTTTTACAATTATTATTATTATATATTTTTAACATATTTATTACAGCAATTTACGTTGAATTATTTATGCAATAGATTAATTGAGTAGTAAAAGTATACATACATTTTTTTTTGCTGGTGAGTCATCTAAACTGCCTAACTAGGGCTAGCTTCCCCGTTTTAAGTTTATATTATAATATAAAAATAATTACAATTTTATTATTATTATTGGAGCACACATAATAATATGTCCATGTGTGCGCAAAATAATACCTGAATCCTAAGTCATTACCAGTAAAACAAGAAATCAGCTAATGTCCTTCTACATCGGACAACAATTTCTCTGACTCCCTTCGACTAATACAGATTAAAAATGCAGTCAACACCCTCTTCAGCCTGGCAATCCCACCACACTTCCATGAATCTGGGATAAGGTTATATATCCTCGGGTCTATATAGTATTGCTGCCTTTGAGCCAAAAAAGTATTAACCCCTCTCTGTAGAATCACAATATAGAGTGACATAGGTCAGTCAATGTTGCCCCGTATTTTACTCTTGCATGGCGACGCTAGACGTAAAAATTGATCATAGGTACTGATTTTCATACTTACGGCACTTGCCGTAGACACTTTTGCGACTACTAAAATGCGAAAGGAAAAACACTTAAAAATAAAAAATCAATTCATTTGAAATGGCAATTTATTTTGGCACGTAAAGAATGGTCCTTTAAAAATAATTTGAATGTGAGATTTTCCCACAGTTACATATATAATATAATATAAGTGTTTATGTACAATATTTTTTCGTTAGTCGAATAATTGATTTAAAGACATCTCACATTTTTACAACATCATGGCTTTGTATTTGTCAATTGTTAATTTACTATATGTACAGACGATTAAAGGAAGTCGCTGACTTACGACCACCGTCATATTCGATCAATAATTAATAAGCCGATCTGGTTCAGCTTATGACATAATTTTCAATGATTTAGTTTATTAATTGTTTAGTTTGTCATTGTTTTCTATATTCTTGTTATAAATCCGCGTACCACCACTGCCATTTATCAGGTTTCTCTGCTTTTTTTTCAAAAGCATTTATTTGCTTTTTTGCAGGTTGAGAAATTGTCATTTTTCCCTATAGTTGATGCCTCGGAAGGGCTTAAAAAATGCTCGGACTGTTATTGCGATTTCCGAGTCAAATGATCGCAAGTCAACGATTAACCGTATTTAATTAACACTAGAACACTCAATTCCTAACAAGTTAGAAAACAATTATTGGCTTGGGACAATTTGATACTAACACACATATTATTATCAATTTACGTACATGATTTCAAATATTGTATACACTTTAGTATAATTCAGTAGAAAGATAGCTAAATACGATATGTCAGTTTTTTAGGCATATTGAGTCATATATATATTATCGGATTCTTCAGCAATTTGTGTAAACACGCTACAGTGAAAAAATTAGGCTTGTAAACTGAAATTACAATTTTTTAGAGCTCATCGCGCTAAGATTGCTTACCTCCAAAATGTATAAAAAGTGACATATCATGTTCAGCCATTTCCAACAGAATTGAAACTGAAATTGTTATAACAGAAAAAGAGAAAAATTTTGATAAGGGAATATTGAAGCCAGGCATTTACAGGACACGTGTACGTGTAGTTGTTCACATTCACTATTCATCATATGTTTAAACAACCACATCGATCATCCAGTTCATTATTCAGACAAGTAAAAAAAAACGATATACAAGTACGCTTGCAAAATTTCCTCAAAATAAAATGGCAGAAATCATTAACAGATGGTGACATTCCTTGGGTCAGTTCTAAAACATTCCAAACGTCTTACAAATAAAATGGATACAATATCCAATGGAAGCAATCACTAAACACCAGTTGTAAAAGTACAAAAAATGAATGCACAAATCAGATTAGTGATCATTAAAATATATATTTTCTAACCTATAAACTTGTAAATAAGAGAAGTTTGATTAAATGAACTGAATGGTCGACAGGAATTTTTTTTTTTAAGCATCTACACACTTATGTTTAATATAAAAAATCTTTGGGCAAGTTGAGAAAAAAGTTTAAAAAATATTGGGAATTGTTAAAATTATCAATCTATTCAATTGAGTCACCAATTTCCAAAGTATGTATTACTTTGTTTTGGGATATTTACAAAAAATGTATCTTTAAATAGACCTTTGGCTGTATAAAAAATAATCTCTACAGCGTTAAAAAAAAACACAACATTTCTAAAATATGATAGATAGATTTTTAATTACTATATAAATATACATAAACTGTCGTCAAGCGGAGGCGAAACGGTTGGCTAGGCCCATATACTGCGGATGGCTCCTTAGAGCCTTAACCTGACTTGGGAGGACGCAAAGGAGTTGGCAGCCAATAGAGATGCATGAAGGCTCTTTGTGGATACCATATGTTCCAGCTAAGGAGCAGACGTAGAATGATGATAAAATATGCATAATGGACAAGATGACTTTTGTAACTATTTCATGGCACTTCGTAAAAGTTTTGGTAATAATTTCGAAAGTAGTAATGGGAGAAAATATAACTTTTTTTATTTTATTATAACAAAGAAGGCAAACAAAATATGTAACCTCGAAATGGACAAGACGATAATATTTGGAAATGGGGAAAAGACAGACAAGATGCGTTTTGGAATTGGGCAATGTTTTTCAGCCATTGTACTGACTGCAAGAGATTAGTTTTGGAATTTTATATTGCAGATTTGAATGCATACTCAGTTAATTTTTGATAAAAACTGGACACAAGACGAATTTTGAAAATGGGTCACTCAATTAAATAATATAGGTCCAATGCGGCTTCCCGCACTTGCTATTTAAGAATTATTTACTATTATTGCCTATGACAAATTTATGAAATGTTTAAATATGCTACTATGGCGACGCAAAAAATATTGCTTTTTAATTTGAATACATCTTCTTGGACCCGTTGGTCCGAATGACATGTCGCAATCTTCGTAAATGCCTAAGCTTTAATATTCTTTTATAAAAACTGTTCTCTATTTGTGTCGCAATCCAGTCCATGTGTACAAAAATTTGGACATTTATAATTGAAACATTTAATTTGCCTATCTAATTTTTAAATTACATTTATTAGGAATAGGTACCAAAAATATCATGCCTAGTTATACAAAATGTCATGGTTTCATAAGAAATATAAAAAAAAAACAAAATGGAAGTTCAGTGCTGGTCAAAATTGCTTTTAAAAATCTTTTCTTGAACAGAATAATTTAAAAATTAACAGATTTTAGATATACTTTCAGTGTTCTTAAAGATGAGGGTCAATACTAAACAAGCTCATAACCTAAATTTGTATGAAAAATACCAGATCTGGTGTAACAGTGGCTTGAGCGAGATAGACTGAGTTTCATTCAAATTGCGTGATTTAGTTACGTACAATGTTAGTGCGTACAAAATAATGCATAAAAAAAACAATGGCGGAATTTGGGTTCCGATCTGGTTCCGATGCGCGGGCTGTCATTGCACATATAATCGCTCGTTTACAATACCACTTCAGAACTTATAATATTACAATTTAACTTAATATTTAAAATAAGTGCATAGATTTTCAGGGTCACTGTTATCAATATGTATCTTTTTCAGGTGATCCCGTGTAAGTTGGATTCGTTCCGACGTTTCAGCTACCATTGCAGGAGCCATCTTCAGGGTAAACTGTGTAAACACACGGAATCACCCAAAAAGATACATATTGATTTTAATATTTAAGTTTACAAAATGTAAAGAAATGCAATTTGTGTGTCAAAAGATTAAGATACTCCGCAATTGCAGTACTTATGCAGTGCCCTATGCACCATCGGAATAATATAAAATACAAGCACTGAACTTCCTCATTTTTTGAACTTCGAATATTTGAAAAAGGTACAAATTTGTAAAAAAAATCATGTAAATAAAAATCAAACACAACCAAATTAATATTTTGTACAGATTAAGAATAAGATCATTATTGGACAGGACAAAAGGCCAAATCACAGTGGCGAATTATAGCACAGAGCATCCGGGGCATATTCGTAAGTACCCGAAGGGTTATCCGTTTGGGATGTTTCGAAATCCACCCGGAGCGGCTTCATGTACCCACCCCAGTTATAACCTAAATAAATCTAGTTTTTTATAGAACATTTTATAAACGAAATACTGCAATAAAAACGAGAATGTTTTGTGTTGAGTGACGTTAGCAGGCGCTACTCGGGGTCGATTCAGTGACGCTACGAAATTGAACAGTGCTAATTAATAGCGAATGCCCGAGTGATTTTGATACATCCCAAAAGGGAGACGCATTTCCGAGCGATACCGAAGCATCCCGAAAGGACAACGCGTCGGATATTTACGAATATACAGCCAGGCCAAGAAAAAATAACATTTCAACAATTCATATGATTGATTTTCGGTTCAAAGGTAATAATATCCCCTCCTTGCCGCATCTCATATTAATTAATCACTTAATCCAGCTAATGACAGAATGTAAGCCCCTCTTAGACTTCAATATTCTCAAAAGTCTTGTTATAACCGATTTGGACTAACCGAAAATATTTTATTACCGACGGTTTCGAAGCTACGCGAGCTTTCTTATTAAGGTATAATTTTGTAATTGTATATTTTTACCGGCGTCTACAAATATTAAATCATAACATATGGAGATAAATAAGTCAAGTCATTGTGCAAAGCAGTATTTTGTTTTTGGGAAGCTGAGGGTGAGGGGGGTTGAAATTCGGTCATCAAAAAATTTAAAATTAAGTTTTGTTTTAATTTTAGCCAAAAATTTCAGTTCGAAATCCATGAGTCTTGGCTCATATACAACTAAGAAAAATCGTATATTTAATTCAATTTTGGGCTTAATCAGTCACTTAGTCCTTTACATCTCTGGGCTGGTATTCTGAACGGAATTGCGCACAAAGAGATTACTCGTGTATTTAGTACGTTAACACACGTTAAAAATGCGTTTTATACGTGCGGCTTTTGCATTCAGAATACCACCCCTGGTTTCATATATATGGCATTTATCGGTTTAATTTTTACCTTTGAACTGGACAAAAAGATTGCATATTCGATCATTTCTTTGTGCAAATATTCACAAACGTTTCCAGTAATTAGCCGGACATATAAAAAAAACAGCTGCGCAAAATTACAACCAGTTGCAGAAAACACATGTTTCAAAAAAAATCTTAAACAAGAATTGTACATTATAACTTGTCGACTGTACCGTTTTCTTAAAACCTTAAGTATTTTAAAGGAGATAATAAAAAAAAAACTCAATTTTCAATTTCGGAAAGGTCTCTACCCTCGGTCAAACAACTAACATTGTAAATAAGTTTTTTATTTCATTAAAGTCCGATATTTAACCAACATTTGAAAAAATTCCAAATAGTAAATTTGGCACTTGAACAAAAACGTGCGTTTGATTTCTAAGACATGAAATACACACACAACTTTTGAGTTGCATCATTTTAATCCATGAGTTGCTTTTACGGGTACATTTTGACGTATACTTCGCTCCGTACGTTGCGTACGAAAATAATTGTTCGACGTACGTAATAGAATACACATTTAATAAAAAATTACAAACTAAAATGGCCACATTGACAATGTCTTACTAAAGTTGACACAACTAATGATAGATAATAAAAATATAAAAGTTTCATTCAATATCTTGCGACAATTGGATTTTCCAAGATGACAAAAAATACAGTGTGATTCTGTTTCAAAGCAATACATTTAAAAGGAAAGTTTAAGATAAAATGAATAATATAATCATCATCATAATTAATTCCCTTTCCACACCTAATGGTGCATAGGGTACTGCATTGGTAACCAACGCTGCGTATCTTGATCATTTTTGTTGCATGAAGGTAAGATGATCAGTCTTAGGGTTCAGGTACCAGTCCAGGGACTATGAAATATTCTAGTGTGAAAACACTATTTTAAAAAATGTGCATATTTCATATCGACCATGTCGGGAATAGAACCCGAGACCTCTTGCATTGTAAGCAAACGCGCTGAGCATTACACCACGAGGCCGACATGAATAATAACGAGACCAATATTCCAACAAATATATGAAAGGAATATCTTTTTGAGAAGGGAATATGGGAGTCTAGCCATGTATGACAGGGTTACGAATGATGAAATCAGGCGAGAGTGTAAATCGGAGACAAGTATAATTGATAAGATTAAGAAAGGGTCTCTGAGATGGTTTGGTCACGTAGAACGAATGGACGACGAGAGAATGGTAAAACAAGTATATATGGCAAAAATGAACGGCAACGTTAGACGAGGACGACTAAGGAAGACGTGGCATGATCAGATAAACCAAAATCTTAAGTCTGGTCATGTCAAAAGCAGACAGAACCGAAGGGCATGCATATGACAAGATGTATGAATGTGGAAGAGGCTAGGATTGTATGCCAGGATAGACGTGTGTGGCGGTCCATTCTCTCTGCCTACCCCTACGGAGAAATGGCGTGATGGTAGTAGTAGTAGTAGTAGTAGCCATTTATAGGGCTTATGACCTGTCGTTCTGTTCACTGTTACACTGTTCTGCGTATGTTTAAACATCAACTTGTGATGTAGTTCAAAGCAGTTGATTAATATTAAAACCAATTTTATAATTTTTTTTTTATGTTTTTGAGAAACTTCGCCGTACAATTAATAAACGCTCCAATTTTTACAGCGTGTCCTACAATCATTTCGACATACTCAAAACATTGTTGAAATGCCTTTGATTGAAATATTGTTAATAATTAGACCTTGGATAATGTGCAATATAAAAATGCAAAAATATGCACATAGAAACACCAAAATATGCACGCACAATGGGAACAGTCATTCTTTTAATGTTTATGTGCAACTGTGTCCAGGCGGATGAAGAAAACAGTTATGTGTGTGAAATAGAACCAGAACCCTGTATGAGAATTTTAGATTAAATGGCTGCACTCAAGTAAAAATTCTGTAAAAGGAAATTGAGAGTAGATAAGTCCGCCTGGAAGCGTAAGACTAATCACCTTACCTTCTTGTAAATAGATGATCAAGATACGCTGCATTTGATTTTTAAATGCAGTACCCTATGCACCACCGGGTGCAAATAAGAGATAATCAATTTTGAAAATATACCACTATCTCACGAGGGTTCAGTAAGGTTATGTTAGGTTCATCGTCGTCATTCCATGTCAGCTCCCTATTTGAAGCATATGGTGTCCACAAAGAGCCACCAGGCACCTCTGTCGGCTGTCGGCTTCTGCGTATTGTGCGCAGCTCTGACACGAGCTGCCGACAAACAGTCAGTTAGGTCAGGACAAATGTCTTTTTTCTGATTATAAATCATCTCCTCGACTCCCCGTTTAGATGCCTTTCAGAAACGGAAAAACATTATAATATATGGGGAAATTAATAATAATTAAAAAATACAACAGTTATAAATGAAAAAAAAAGTGTAACACAACTAATTATACAAGTTTAGTATAATAAACACAATACAAAATAGCTGTCTATTTGACATCAATATAAAAAAGTAAAAATACATAAAGAGTTATGTAAAATAAATGTATCAAAAGTACAAGGAGTAAAAATTCTATAAAAAAATATTATTAATAAACAATGTAAAGAAACTTACAATAGATCTTACCCTAAGAATTAGTACTTAATCATACGCAATTCTTTCGCATATTATAATCTAATTTATTTTATGTTCGGACCGACGAATTAATCCATGTCACACCCAGGCGCGGTTCAGTTCACATTTTCCAATTGAACTGAGCCGGCCGTACATTTTTAATTGAACCTAAGTCTTTGGCAAACTAAAGTACAGCCCATTATCCACTCCACTCTTCCTCGCATCAATCCCTAATAGAAACATCGCACCAAAAATACATCGTTTGTAAATAGTTTAATCTCACACTTTGTTTTAAACTACTGAAGTGCATTCTTTGTTTTGAACCACCAAAAAACGATTATTATTACAAACCACTCGGGTGGTTGCAATTTTTTGCATTTTGTGTTTTATTCCACTGAATCGCATTGTTTGTTTTTAACCACTGAATCACATTGTTTTTATTGATTTATTCTGTGTTGAAATTCCACAGAATTGCATTATTTCTTCGATACCCAATGATTGCATTCCTTGTTTAAAAAGATTGAATCACATTATTTGCTGTAATTCATTGAATCAACGCATTGTTTCAAACGACTAAATCCAAATACTTAAACATTTAAAGTTTTAGTTAACCAATGAATTGCATTTCTATTCACATAAAACACCTTGTCTTCTGTGTTTTATAAGCACTTGATCAGATTCTTTGATTAAAATTGTTGTTTTGTATCGTTGAACCACATACTTTGTTTAAAACCACTTATAATAATTTCTTTCAAAAATATATGTATATTTATTTTAGCTAAAACCGCGTTTAGTGAAACGCTTCACATAAAATAGTCAAAAATTAATATTATATTTATGAAAAAGTGACACAAAACACATTATTATTGGAGACTACTGCACACCATATTGGAATAAAGCACAATAATTTGAGTGGAACAATACATCAAAATGTTATTGAGAAAACTCAATTGGTTTAAAGTCCTTTTGTAAAACAAATGTAATCAGTGGCATAAAACAAAGTGTAATTAATTTTGTCACATAATGTAAAGTCACAGGAGTTAGTCCTATATATAAATATATTCTGAATTATTCAAACATTTTTTTAATGACTTTTGAGGACTTGATAAAATATAAATTGTTAGTCTTCCGTTTTGATGAAGTGAAATTATACATATCATAATATGAACAAAGAAGTGTGGTACTTTATAACCCTTTGAACAACAAAGAAGTTAGGTACTATAACTTTTTGAACAACAAAGAAGTTGTATACTTCATACTTTTTTAATAACAATCATGTTAGGTAGTTACTTTTTGAACAACAAAGAAGTTAGGTACTACAACTTTTTGAACAACAAGGAAGTAAGGTACTTTATACTTTTTGAACAAAAAAGAAGTTAGGTACTTCATATTTTTTTAATAACAATTAAGTTAGGTTATTCAACAACAAAGAAGTTAGATACTATAACTTTCTGAACAACAAAAAATAAGGTATATTAAAGAAATGTAACATATAAAACTGAGTCAAAATCAACAAAAACTAATTACATATTTGAGAATATGAAATAAGATAAGTATTTAAATACTAAAATTGGCTATTTGACTGTTAGTATTTTTTAAAACAATTTTTAGTCCTCAAACTAATAAGGTTAAGATTAAAAACGTTGGATTTAAAGACTGTAAAAATATATTAGAATGAAATATTTAAATTCTGAATACCAAAAAAGTAAAGATATTTTTACATAAAAATAAATGTGGAACCTAAGCCAATGTTTTGAACAGAGGAAGATATGGCTGCCGGAAAAAAAACAGTATAACTTGAGTACTTTGAAAGGAGTTGTTTAACACCACAAAATAAAACGCCACCAACGCATTTGAATCGTTAGTCGCTTAATGTTATAACTTGATCTCTTTATCACATAGGTTAATAATACTAAAAACATTACGACAATTATAAAAATATTTCCAGTCCTTTTACGCGTTTGCCACCGCCGCAACGTCCACAGATCCGGAAGATTCTAGAACAATGACAAATTTCAATATTTTATAACGCATTACATTTCGCTCACATCACCCAAGATTTGTTCCTCAAAATTTATGAAAAACATATGTTCGTCCACTCCTGGAGTATGCCTACCAAATCTGGAGTCCCTATTTTAAAAAAGACATACGAGTTGTTGGAGAAAGTCCAGAGAAGAGCAACTAAAATGGTAGTTTCTCTAAGAAATAAATCATACGAGGACGGCTTAAGGGAGCTCGGGTTAAGTTCACTGGAAGAGCGGAGGCAGCGTGGTGACTCGATTGAAATGTTCAAAATCCTAACTTAGCAATATAATGTACCCAAGTTGAAATCAATGTTCACTATAAATGAAACCCACAATCTCAGAGGTCATTCATTGAAATTAAACGCTACCTCCTTCTCATCCAACGCCGAGAAGAACTTCCTGACAAACCGAGTTGTGGAGAAATGGAATGGCCTTCCCGAGAAAGTGATTGGTGCTAGTTCAGTGAATGTTAACTAGATGCACACAGCAATGTATAATGTTAACTAACCATGTACACTGTACACTCTACACCTAGTGTATTATTATTGATATTTGGTAGCCGGTATTTCTTATGTATCTACTCTCACTGCCTCCACCTTCTATGGAATCATTTCTCTACAATACCGCAGAGTGTGTGCGGACCAACTACTGCTTTACACAATTATGACAGGAATGGTTGACTGTACAGAGCTGCTTGGTTTAATAACAATACATGTGCCAGCCAGGATTTGTAGACGGTACCACCTGTTTCATGTACCAATAAGTAAAACATCGTATGTTAAAAATGCTTTTTTTCGTAGGACTTTTTCAATGTACAATAAAAAATTTTAAAATATAGATTACACAAACATCACTCTGTCAGATTTAAAATTTACACTAAAAGTGCATTATGTAACTTAGTAGACATTATAATAATAAATATGTACATCTCCCTTCCCCTCCTTATCCTCTCTTCAGGCATTCTTGTCCTAATCCCGCCCAATTTACAGTAACTTAATGTTCTTAAAATAAATATTTAAAAATTCTTTGATTATTGAGTACATGAAAATAACATTTTTATATGTATAAATTGTATGTATTTATTTGATATGTAATATATTTTCTTTACTAACTTTGTATACTATGTGGAAATCTGTTATTAGTTCTGAGTTTATACACTATATCCGTTTGTTTACTAAAAATATGTATGTAGAACTGTTCATTTCCCAAATAAAATAAAATAAGATAAAATAATAATGATATTAATAATTAGTTAGAACACTAAATGGGTAAATATAAATGAGGAAGTTTAGTGATATTCAAAATTGCATTGGGAAATGTTTTTCATGTCAAAACTACTCTAAAATGTATGAAACAATTAAAAATGTATACATTTTTAATATACACACCAATGTTGTCACGATTTGGTATATTAAATAAATTTGCAAGAGTTGTTGTTATAGATGGATAATTTATATAGCGCCATTTTAGTGAAAATCACCTCTGTACCTGTGGTTCGGCAGCGGTTACTTTGTGACAATTACGAGAGTGGATCCCCGTCTTGTTCGTTCTGCAGGAGACCAGCTCTCTCTTCGGATCCTGCACTCCTGGGAGTAGATATTCCGACGAGGGGCACACCGCCTGAGGAGTTTGGAGCCGTGTACATGTCGTACACGGGGTTCGCGTAGTGCCCGTTGTTCTGGAAACAATTTTAAAGTTAAAATAAAACATTGCGTGACGAGCATTTATTTTTCATACTATTGTATTTAAGGCAAAATACTCTCCAGTAGCAAGGAGCATTTGTCTTGTAAACATAGTTTCACCCATGTGAAAGATGTCAAACTCCAAATTGATTGTGTTCAGCTGCCTGACTGCCTTCCTGTTGGTTCTGGAAGCCGGGAGATAAAACAGTATTTGCTGATGCTGTCGGAGATACTCAACCAATACTGTTGCATGGGGCAGGGAGATGCCTTTGAAATGTGGTGCTGGAGACATATAATTCAAATTCCCTGGACCCGCGGGCAGAAAAATATTTCCATATTAAAAGTGTTGAATGTAGATGACAGGCAATCTTCCATCTGTTTATCTGTTTGAAGCGTGTTCTCCAGTTTGTCAGACACATAGTCAGAAGAGACAATAACAGTCTTGAAAAAATCACGGCTGTGAGAGGGATTGAAGGAAGTAGATGGAGAAGAAGATCCCTCACTAGATAGACTGACCAAATCAAGACTGCCACAGGGACATCAGTGGTTGGAGTGATGCAGACGGCGATGTGTCGGAAGAGGTGGACAATAATTCATAAGGTGTTGAAGACAAATAGGGAGGATGATGATGAAGGATAAATGAAATAAAACTACATTTCTGTGTTTGTTTGCCAACATGGGAAGCCGTAGAAAAGATGAGTACCAAGTGTAACTGTTACGGGCGCTTAATTGTGTCCGTGAGTGTAACAGTGTGACATTAATTTGGGCACCTGGACACTCAAACATCGACGGTAACGAGGCAGCTGATGAATTGGCAAGGCTGGAAGCCAAGACAGCCCCGATAGGCCCTGAGCCTTACTGCGGGTTGCCCGAATGTGCTCCTCGTAACGAGCTTAGGTCATGGGCCAGGAAGCAGAGCGTAATGCTTTGGCAAAAAGTACCTGGTCAGCACCATGCGAAGGAACTGATAAAAGATTGAATGATTTCATTTTAATTTTAACTTCTAATTTCAACTCGCAATTTATACTTATTCATATATACGTATATTACTACCACCTGCATCTAATTTATTATTGATTGGTTGTGAATTTTTACTGAGAAATATAAATGTTCATGGAAGCGGAGAGAGAGAGAGGGGAGGAAAGTAGAGATGGAGCTATTACAATGTCTTCTCCCTTTTATGTACTTTTTATTTAATATTTTTAGAATTCAATTATTTTTTCCGCTCTCCTCCTGCATTCATAATAAATTAATGTGAAATCTGTAATTGGTCTTACTTTTTTTAATTGTTCTTTTGTACCTTGTATTTAAATAAAGACTGTATGATTTCCTTAGTAAATAAATAAATAAAGGGTATTGCAAAGGTTTGCCTTTAACCTAATAAAGCTCAGCCAAAATCAAGTGAGGATTTGAACCTTGCTAGAATGAACCTTTCCGAAACTTCTAGATGTAGGTTCTGCATTGCACATTCCTATGTGAGTGTGATGCTTGGTATTATAAAAGGAGCCTCATCCCCGGGGGACCACTGGTTGAACCTGAGGATGCTAAATGATGAAAGGCAGATTTTGTCCCGTTTCACATTGCCTCGTATAAAAATTTACGAAATTCAAGAATGCAGCCCTAAATCTGAAATTTCCCTTCTAAAACTGCTTTTTTGTACATTTTTATCGTATAGTTGTTTAATTTGGATAACATTAAAAAAATTACCTTATCAGAATCGACGACGTAAGATCGATCCAACGGCTCTATGTCATCCTCTGGTCCGCCTTGTAGATACATGGGGTTGTTGATCTCTACATTGTCTTGGAGTCGAGAGTGGCTGAAGGATTTGCTTCTATAACAAAGTAAGACAATCACTTCTATGGCAAAATAGAGATTGGCTGTGGTACTGTAGAAGAGTCGCGGACTCACGAGCCGGGCCAGATGTTCGAGGCTCGAACACTGATTTGCCACAATTAGTTTTCCATTTTCTAAAATGGTTTTTTACAATTAAGAGAAAATGAATCATACAATATATTATGGTAGAAGACATTTCTGAATTTTACAAGAACTAAAGTTCCCCGTCTACTGCTCCTCCCGCCATGCCGAGAGTTGATGTTTGCTTGTTCTGCTGTCGTTTGCGTTTTGAAGTTAATATTAATTACAACACGAAAGGTTTTAAAAGGTGGTAGTCATAGTAGAAATGTTGTGGCAGGTTATGTAACCTACTGTGACCTACTGCGAAGGAGAAAGAGTGGAAAAAACCTCACAAAACTTTATATAAGCTTCATGAAAGAGTCGCTGCGATGACAGACGCGTAATCGGCTTATGCTCCTGTGGCTAGTATCGTGGACTCGCGAATCAAAGGTCCGATGTTCGCACTCCACTCTACCGCAACTTGATTCCCATTTTTGAATAGTGAGTTATTTGCAACTCATGAAAATGGCCACTAAAATTGAAATATATGTATTCTTTTTGTCTGTGTTTTACTCTATGTAATAGTGAGTATTCTAAATATTGTGTACATTGTTGTATATTTTTAAAATCATATTTTACTTCCGATTGGACTGAGGTTGACGGTTTGAAGTAAATCTTGTTTGACTAGCATACTGGGACATTTTTGTTGGTGACTGTTTTTTATAGGGACACAATATCTCCTCTTACAATTCATTTGGCCTGATGGCTTTAGCCATCATTTCCTAAATTAGAGACATGATTTTGATGGCTGAGCATAAAAGAATGCAACAAAAGATTTTTTTTTAAAAGCAACAAAAATAATATAACTTCCTCTGAACAGATTATTCTAGTGAGAAGGTATATATCGTCGCCGTTCATTCAAATGTCACTAACCCAAAAAATAACATTTTGAGAAATCGCAATTTGAAAGTTTGGAGACCAAGGAAAAATCAGATTTTTGTGTACTGGACATTTCGTGTACACAACATAATTCATTAATATATTTTAAATCAATTCCATTGATAACTTTTTCGTTCTGATACATAAAAAAATATCTTGGTTTATAATCTGGACAATGCAAACTACGAGTTAGTGAAAAGATTATAAATAATTGTTATGATATTGTGGTTTAAAATAATTTCAACAAGTCACATAGTAAAAAAAACTCATTTAGATGGACACAACATTTTTCTAGCTCAGTTACCTTGGTGGCGTTTGTCTCTTAAAGAACATAATTTTACGCTTCGAATGACATATTTATTTAAAAACTGTCATTTTAGGGTTAGTGAATTTGGACTGAACGGCGACAATATAATAATTTTTTTATGCCTTATTATACAAAATGAATAAAATAAATTGTTTAATACATACCTTTGGGGGCCACTGTGGTATCCATAAAGAAAGCGTGAACAATATAAATTAAATGAACATGAATAGTACAAGAAATATAATTATTTTTTCTAGGTAATTATGCCATATGTCGTCCGCACTCTTTTTGGATAGCAGTACTGCGTCCATCATGAGTGTTGATGTTATAGAGAACATAAAAATAGAGCAATCGACAGATCATCATCATTCCCCTTTCCACACCGAATGATGCATTGGGCACTGTGCTAATTAGCCAAATGCAGCATAGTTCGATCACCTGTTACACAAAGGTAAGGCACTTCGTCGTCTGTCTGCAGTGGTAAGCGCATTTGCCTACCATGCAAGAGGTCTCGGGTTCGATTCCCGACATGGTTGACTACAAAATCAGGTTGTGGTCCCGTGGCTTAGGTTGCGGACTCACGGATCAGAGGTCCGAGGTTCGAACCCCACTCTAGCCCAACTTGATTTCCATTTTCTGATAGGGAGTTATTTACAACTCGTAGAAAATGGTCACCAAAATTGAAATATTAGTTAAAAGGTTAAATTTTTAAAGAATTGACTTTTACACTAGAATATTTCAAAGTCTCTGGACTAGCACCTGAAGCGTAAGACTAATCATCTTACTCTCGTGTAATAAAAATGATCTAGATATGCTGCGATTGGTCAGCCAATGCAGTGCCCCATGCACCATTAGGTCCTAAAAGGGAATGATGATGATGAAGGCACCTTCGCCTAGCATTTTCGAGGTCCTGGGTTCGATTCCTGGCAGGGCGGACGAGAAATATTTTTATTCATGATTTTTTTATAAAACAATTAATTTAAAAAAAAATTAAAATTTACATTCTATTCTTAATGATGATATTTTTGACATCTTTTGTTCAAGGTTGTCTGGTAGTTTATTGTGTAATTTCGACTGTCCTTGACGTTTTAGAACGCTTTATATGATATTGTTCCGATATCGATTTTTGAGAAAGATAGGCTGGAGGTTGGGCTTATCCAGAGACCAATATACGTATAATATATCTTCTCTTCAAGACCGTCGAAATAAATCGAACCTTAGAAGGACTAGAGTCCTATTTAAAATTCTCAACTCACTCTTTGATGCGCCTGAACTACTGAGCTCAATAAAATTAAATATCCCAACTAGAAACCTCAGACAAAACTTACACTTTCATACCGATAACCATAGAACTAACTAAGGTTTTCATTCCCCTATGCGCAGAATTCTTGCCGTCAAACATACCAATGTTGATTTCTATGATAACAAGTTGTCTTCATTCAAACGATCACTGAATCAAATTCAATTATAAACACCTCTCTCCCGCTTTCACTCCCACCGAGTCTACTATATACCATTGTGTCCTTCTACTTTCCTTTATAATAATTTTCTATGTATAAATACGTCCTTAAAAATGCCCGTTGGGCGTATATATAAATAAATAAATATTCTCGTATTGTGTCCTTGTTTACTACAATTTTTTTAAGTTTTAGTCCTTTGTCCACAATTACATCAGCGGCTAATTAATTAATGGTAAAGGTCGTTTAATCTGCAATATTTCATTTTTCCTGTACTGCCACCTCAAGCCTAAGACTGATTTCTTTATCTAGCATCTAGTTAGTGCGCCAGTCAGTCAGATGCGCAAGGTAACGAGCCTTTACGTTCATGACGATGCAAATAAATAATTAGCTCACCCTCTTCTTCGATATATGACGACCAGTGCGGCAACGAGGCCAGCTATCAGCATGAGGAGCAGAACGGAGATTCCCACTCCGGTCCACACCTTGCGGGAGTGTTCGAGCGCCATTTCCTGCGGGTTCTTGTCGCAGAGGGGACCTCCCCAGCCTCCCATGCACCTGAAGAACAAACAGACGCAAAATAATTAATTACAACTCCTTCCTAGGAAAGCGATCAGTGCCCGTTTGGTCAATGAGGGACACACTCCAAAATTTGAAGGGTACACGGCACAAAAGGAATCATTGCATTCTTTTCAATTTTTGAGATATTATTTTTTTTTCTCTAGAATGAGTTGAATAGAATGAAATATTAACTCTCACTTTCCGGTGATGTGTTGTAGCCAGTACACATTGCATCTATAGTCCTTAAAATAAAGCTTGATTAGAATGACAGTTGTCAGAAAAACTGACGACATTACTTTGTAGTAACGTCTAAGGAGTGATTTATATTGACACGCGAAAAATCATTAGCATCTGGCATGTTAATTTATATTTTTAATACAATGCTTGATATATAAGTCAACATAATTATATAAAATCAGCTTTAAAAGTTAAAAAATAAATAAAACCTAATTATTAATGACGTTCTTATGGGACAAATTAATCAATGTAAATTGATCTAATAAAAAAATAATTCATTTTGTTCATTCACATTGTTCACGAAAAAAGTATATATGTCTTATTTTTTGGTGAATAATTGTATTACACACACTATAATAGCCTTGTTTTTGCATTTTTATATCAATTTTCGGAAACAGAGTTTCATGTTTGCAAGAAAAAACTGATAAAATCGATTTGATCGGTACATGATCAGTGATCAGTAATTTCCCATCACTATTGACATTTGTTAGGCAGCTATCATTTTAATCAAGCTATATTTTGAGGACTATAGGTATACTACTAAATCAACGCTGTCAGTGTATTATTATTTGATGATCATGATCAGTGATAGATAAGTGATCAGTAATTACCCATCACTATTGACATTAGTTTGGCAGCTGTCATTTTAATCAAGCTATATTTAAAGGACTTTAATAACTAGAATATGTCTTCTTCTTTGCAGTTTCAATCCTGGGGATTGGTTTGCAGCAAAGTCCTGCATCTTGTCCTCCATTGGTCTATTAGTTCGTTAGAGCAAAAAGGTCTCAAACATTCCCACTCACGAGCACTGGAGGTTCCCGTTGGCATCCTGCGTGCACGTCCCCTTGTTGATGCGGTCCTTCTCCCCGCACATTTCCCCCGTCCAGCCGTCCATGCAGTGGCAGACGGGGCTGCCCAGCGTCTCCACTTGGCAGATGGCGTTGTTCTTGCAGTACCCGGTGCAGGGGTTGTCGTGACCGATGTAGTCCTGGAAATTGTAATGTTGATCACGCACAGAACCATAGAATTATTATCATCGCTTGGAAATCCGTCCACTGTAGGGAAACAGCGAGATTCGTGTGACTTATATTGCTTTCGCAAATAAAGAAAAATGTTCGTTTTGCGCGAATCACTCCACTGAGGGAATATTATATTATGTGAATATGTCGCCGCCAAACAGATAAATCAGCCACACAATTGGGCGGCTAGGCAGTTCGTTAAATGCCAGCATTCAATTGAACGGCCAGGCCATTCGGGAAGTTTCTCACCAATGTACGAAGAAAACAAATTAACTGCTTTGCAACGTCACAGGTTTATGTGGCCGTGTGTTTGCAATATCCAATGAATTATAGCATTGTTTTGTTGTTGTAGCAACCATGGTCAATTATTTATGCAACAGCAACAGATTATAATTGTACGGGGTTCAACTTTTGAATGTCAGAAAAATAAATAAACTGTAGTTCCTACAATAAACGTTAGTTTAACCCATGTTTTTATTGCTTCTTGTCAGTTATGTTTCACTGTTCAGATGTGTAATTTCAAAGTGGGGATTTTCAAAATTACGAAACTTTAAATCAATCATAGCGATGATAATTTTTGCTAAGCTCCTTCTTGTTCTTCATTTGGTAACTTCCCCATTGTCGACCTGATGATGGAGAGCAATAGTAAAACCTCAACTAAGACATCAAAGTTCGGTAGCAAATTTCATATATAGGTTTACCCTTTTTTTTAAACAATTTTTTGCACCACAACAGGCCAGGAGGCCCAATTACAGTGATAAATTACATCACAGAACACCCAGGCTTGAGAAAAATCACTTTTAGTTTTTGTGTTCTCACCAGGAATCGAACCCGAAACCTTTCGTGTGTGAGTCAAGCGTCTTGACCACTACACCACAGAGGCCGCCAATCCGCCATCTTTTTTAACTGTATGTCGCGTAAAAACTTTCACAGTTACGGGAGTTGCAGCTGCAAATGGTGCATAAGGCACTACATTGGAACTTACGCTCCAAGGAAGTTAAATAGTGCAGTGTTAAACCACATTTCAAACAAATATTTCACGTTGATTCTGCCAGGAATGGAATGCGAAACATCAATTATGGTACGGGAATACGCTAGCCACTACACTACAAGGCTGATTTATTCCTACTTGATTTCCTTCTCCAGGATTTTTATCTGAGTAGCCATCGCGTCGACAACACTCGTCCAGGGATCTGGTTCTATTTCACATACAGAAATGTATTCCTCATCCGCCTGGACACAGGACAGAAAGACTGACATTACGGGGATTTCGTTAAAACAACGATGCTAAATTTGTTGTTTTCCGGATGACGAAGCCCATGGTAAGACAACATTGTACTTACTCCACAGTAGAATCCTCCCCATTGCGGTGGACAGCGGCAGAGCATGTCCACATCTCCAACCAAGGTGCAGTTTCCTCCGTTCCTGCAGGAGCGCTTCGGGTCAGACGTCCCGGGCTTGCAGTTTCCGTCCCGAGCCATATCTTCGTCGTCTACAGAAGATATAATAAATAGATTGTAAATAAAAAAATACAGAAATAAAATGTTGTTACCATAGAGTAATAATTCGCTATTGCTTAACCTTTCCCTCACTAAGCATCCAAAAATTACACATGATCCGAACGGGGGGACCAAACGACCCCAGCGCCTATTTGTATATGGCGTCAGGAGAATAAAATGTTGGAAGTGTTTATGACCGTGCAATAATTTATTCATGTTTTCGCATACACATATTTTACTCATTCGTGTATTTTATTCATTTTTGTTACTTTGCCGAATGCTTATGTGCATAAAGTGAAATTGACCGAATCGGTCTATGGGGGATTCGAATCCCCCGCTTCGGTCCGGCTAGCTTAAAGAGAAGCCCTTTAGCTCTATTGCATAGAACAAAAGCATTCCAAATTTTCTTGGAGACCTCTTGCATGGTAAGCAAACGTTTGACCACAAAGTCGATACTTCAAATATGAATAATACTGAAGTATATTTACTGTGAGAGGAACAGTCGGGTCCAGCGCACAGAATTTCCTCGCAGCGGCGTCCCGTGAAGCGCGCGGGGCACGCGCAGAAAGCGTGCGTTCCAGTAGCGTGGCACGCGCCTGCAACAATATAAAACATTTCAAATACAAATAGTTGTACAGTGTACGGGTCACAATGCTTATATATATATATATATATATATGGATAATTTTTATAGCACCGTTTTTGTGAAAATCACCTCAAGGGCGCTGTACAATAAATAAATATCCCACCACGTCTTGCAGCTACAGAGCGCATGGACGGTTGGGATTCTTGTTCCTCGTCTCCAATTATGATATACAGGAGCTAGATTACAGCACGTCTTGCAGCTACAGAGCGCATATACAATAAGAAATCTAGCCCCTATTTACATTTTTTTTTTGCTTGTGCTTATAAAACAAAAAACTTTATTTTTTTATTTTTTGTATTAATTTATTATTTTCGTTATATTTTATTTATTTTTTACGTGTAAAATGATGCGGAATGGCTATTTCAATGTACGCGTTTTTCTTCTATATTTGACATTGTATTTAGTAATGTATAGAAAACTATAATTGGCCTATAATTTTGGTTTATTAGTAAATATTTTTTTTTTGTTGTAATGGCTGTTGTTTTCTTTTAATAAATAAATAAAATAAATAAATACATAAAAGAAAAAGAGAATACATAGTAAAGGCTCTACCATCCATTTATGTATTCACTTAAATTTTACAATACAAAGTGACAGTTCAAACAACATTAAAAACAAAATATTAAGTTTTTTTCAATTTAATATGTTTTATAAACAGAAACAAATTTTGTCACAACAGAGAGGGAAAACATTTTTGAGAAGAGAATATGGAAGTCTAGGCATTTACAAAATAACAATTAGTTAAAATTTTGTAGTTTCCTGGAAATGAACGAAAAAAAATAAAAATATTTTAATAAAAACGAACTACTTTGAACGACGTCACTAGTTCATATGAATCAACCAATGATAGGAGAGTTATGGAATATTTCCGGTTTGCTTGTTGTCAATGGACCAGTGGGCAGGACTGACCGAGAATACGCGGTAGAGAACCTCAGACGTCACACGTTCAGCTCTTTAACTTTACAAACATCAACAGATGAAAGAATTGAAGGGATATAGATGTTCAAATATGGGCAGAATGGTGAATGTTACACAGTGTGTAAAGTGGCCACTTAAACCAGCCAATGACAGGTCATAAGCCCTACAGATGCCTAGACTTCTGTATTACTTTCTCTAAAATGTTCTTCATCTTTTGTTGTCATGTGTTAAGATACATGTTTATTAGACCTACATATTAACTTTTGTAATGAAACGCCTAAATTGTTATTTTGTAGAAAGTAAGCCCTCTGGGCGTATTTTATGAATAAAATAAAAGATTAAAATTTGTTGCAACAGACAGGGAAAACATTTTTGAGAAGGGAATATGAGAGTCTAGGCATTTACAGGACTTATGACCTGTCATTGGCTGCTTTAAGTGGCGCAACTTTACACACTGTGTAACATTCACCATTCTAGCTTCGTTTGAACATCCACATTTTTTCAACGGTCATAAGCCCTGGCCCAGACTCTCCTATTCCCTTCTCAAAAATGTTTTCCCTCTCTCTTGCGACAAATCTAAATATGAACAACTCCCTAGAGAGAAAATCCGGCCAGTCTGCAAGCATTTGGTCATACTCAAAACATTGTTGAAATAAAAGTAAATTGAATAAAAAAACGGGGTGCCCAGGGGGATTTTAAATGCTAGTTTTTAAGGACCACCCTTCTGATCAACTCGCCTTCACGTAACAAAAATGATTAAGATACACTGCGGTTGGTGAACCGATGCAGTGCCCTATGCATCACCGTCGACGATGACGATGACGTATAAAAAAAAAAGGAAATAAAAAATATTCTATGGTGAAGGTGTATAGTGGGTTTTGCATGTTGGTTTAGCCCATTGCAACACAAAGCCGGCGAATTGCCGGCCAATGTCAATTTGTCACTGACACACAAAGCCGGCGATTCGCCGGTTTGCCTTTGAAGTGATTTTTTTGTTAATACACTGAATGACAATAACTTTATTCATAAAAATGACATAAATAAGTATGTTTCGGTTACCAATTTCATAATAAAATGTAATAATTACAATTTATTTCACATGATTTATTACAAAATATTAATTTAGTCTTAATGTGTAATTAAAAAAATATGTCTAAATTAAATAGCGTGTTGTATGAACAAATTGTGTCAGCTTTATTAGTAGTGCAATGGGTTAATTGGTGTCCTGACGAAGAGACGGGTACGTCTCGAAACCGGTAGACATAGAAAAGTCGGTAAGTGGTTGTTTACAAATATTTAAGAACATTTAGTAAAAAATATTCACTCACCCAAATATTAGCTTAAAAAATACGGCATGATAAACTTTTATGACATTATTTGAATTTTTATAAAGAAAAACAACAATACACGATAAATGAGGTGTGCACCGCGTTGGCCTGTTCAAAATACGATACTGTAATAATTTAGCGGAATGAAGCAACTGAAGTTGCACAGAAACCGGTTAACAACACAATTACACATAATAACGGCTGTCCGTCTGATGGATCCTCGTCACATAATGGTTTAACAAATTATATATACACGAGTTGCCCATACCTAGTTTAGACAGGTACCGAATGGCTTCGCTAGCATGCTAAAAAAATGAAAGTATAAAAGCATGCTAAACGCTATTGATAACGCTATATTATATTTCGGGAAGGTTTCCGAGGCCACGAATATGATGGGAAAATAAGGACGTCATACCTTCACCTTGACGGTACAGTTGAAGATAAAGTCGCTCTAGCGATTACAAAGATAAACTACCGACCCCCCCCCCTTCAAGTTTTAAATAACATGAATGATTTAAACAGACTACAGAGACAGCAAAATAAAATATTAAAGTTACTATATGACCTACCCTATCTAACAGCAACTAAAGAACTTTTTAAACAAACTAAACAATTAAATGTAACTGAACTATTTAAACTAGAATCCTTAAATTTATTCATAAATTAGCCACTGAGGTAATTGTAGACGAAGAATTTAAACTTGAAAAAAACTGTAGTAAACATGAACACAATACGAGAATATCAGAAAAATATCATATACAACCGTTTAAAACGAGAAAAGGACAATCGAGACTAATAAACCACGGACTGAAATTATACAATAAACTACCAGACAAAACTAAACAAAAGACTCAGACTTACAAAAGATGTAAAAAATATTATTATTTACAGTAGAATGTAAATTTTAAAAGTAAAATATTTTGTTAAATGTATGTATCCCGTAAGGGTTTATCAATGAACAATTTAAATTTAAAAAAATTAAAAAATAGGTACATCGATATGAAACAAGGGTAAGCGTACGTCACGGTACACATATCTACGCTCTAAAATGGCAAAGCTTTAGTATGACGTCATAGTTGAAGATAAGTCTCCCGACCGACTACAAAGGTACACTACCGATACCCCCACCATCAAGTTTTGATGTAAATACATCGGTTTATACCGACGGATCTAGAACCCCTCGATACGTTTAGCTACGCATTAGTGTCAAAATTTTTGTTCCACCGAGCAATTTTTCCTTTAATTATGATTTTTAATTTTTTTCATCGTTTTGAGGTTGGCACTTTTTTTTTTAAAAGACTATTAAAAATATGAGAGAAATAAGTACGTTTTGAAGTCGAATTAAATTCCGACATAACTGTCACTTTAATAAAACGAACGCCTAGATGTGAAAATAATGTCGCTAGGTTCTGTCCTATTAACAAATAAGAGTATCTAGGCGTCAGACACATATTATTTGCGTCAGAAAGTTACCACTCTAAAAAAATAATTTTGTTCCTATATTTTTTCCATCTGTTTTAGTATTTTTCCAACTGTATGTATCGTGACGGGAGCCGGCTTTATTGTCGATCGGTAGATACATACAGACGATCGTCAAGCGTACCGTCTAGGTGATTTCCAAAAGTCATGCAAAATTCATGTTCAAGCGAGCAATTTTTGCTTGAATTGGAATTTATTGGAGTTTATATTCGCTTTGAAGTGAGCACTTTTTATTAAAGAAGCCTATTTAAAATATAAATGAGAACTATTTTAAATGTTAATGACGTAAGAAACGCGAACTAATTGTTTCCGGTATTCCATTGTTTTTAGTAGACTGTGCTTTTTTTTCATAGCGTACCTACATATTATTTAATATATATACCAGTAGTATACAGCCCACAGTGGTAGGTATACATTGCTTGCCTATTTCGCGCCTTAAATTCATCGAATTTATTAGCATACGTCAAACAAGTGTCAGTTGGATTTCATTGCGAATGCTAATTATTTAACTTACTTTACAACAAAAATAAACAGAAATTAACATAAACCACATAAATATATAAACTAGAATTACCTGTACGCCCGTCCGTCTACAACAGCCAGACGAAAAAACAAAGTTTAAAAAAAAATTGTAGCCTGATAAAAAGTTTAAAAAAAACATATTTTTAAACGCCGTTCCATAAAATTATGATATTTCAGAAACCGCGTACGCGCATCAAAGTGAAGCAGACCAAACTACTCATACATGAGTAGTTTTACGTGTTGGCTATTAGTTATTCTGTAGACGTCGCGTCGCTTATAGTACTTAAAATTTAGAACAGAGATGAAGAACATTTAAGAGAAGGCAATATAGAAGTCTAGGCATCTACAGGGCTTATGACCTGTCAATGGCTGGTTTAAGTGGCCACTTTACACACTGTAACATTCACCATTCTGCCTATATTTGAACATCTATATTCCTTCAATTCTTTCATCTGTTGATGTTTGTGAAGTTAAAGAGCTGAAACCTTTATTTATGCAGGTGAGATTCATCTAATTGAATTATTTCACCCACATGCCTGCGACGCCTGAAAATATTATTTTTTCAATTTCTATACTTCTTCATGGACCAGGTAATTCATCAACAATATACTTACACGTACTTTCTTACAAATCTCTCAGTTTATCCTGAAGATGGCTTCGGCAATGGTAGCCGAAACGTCGGAACAAATCTAACACACACGGTACCATTAAAAAAATAAACATATTGATAACAGCGACCTTGAAAACCTTCGCACCTATTCCACTAGATTTTTAAAAAAAACTTAGCTCTTATGACGTTACCACAATATCGTCTCGTCTCCTCCACATTTCCAATTATTACAGCGTTTAGTTGATATAGAAGCATCAGTACCTAAGTATTAATCTGTGTATGTGTTTTAGTTTAGTATATATTTACACCTGATGATGGGTACTACTGATTACCCGAAACTAGTCGTGTTTTAATGTATTACACTCTTGTGTGGTAAATTTACAAAGTGTTTTATTTCAAATAAATTCAAAATGTTTTTCCACAAAGTAAATGCTGAAACAATAAATAATAAATTAGAAGCAAGTTACCTGTATACAGATGCGGCAGCATAATTTGCCGATATGAAGGGCCGATAAAACTAAATACACTATAGTTACCATTTTTCTTTTCACTGTTTTACAACATTGGCAATTTTAGATTAAACTATTTTAAAAATAGTATCCGGCAGAGCGCGAACACTTAAAGATGGACACGTCGAATGTCGGAATAATCGGCGA
>NW_028280282.1:0-22259 GCF_059751315.1 Micrasema longulum
AATTATTAAGCAGTATGTCGTCATGTTTTCAATTTTTTTCAAATGTCTGAACTTTAGAATATTCCATCTTTTACTAGTGGTAACACAATGTTACATCACCGCGCCCAAAGGAATTATTTACATCAGTGTTTTAAGAGTTAATTTTATAAAATATTTTAAATTTTCAAAATCTTTTTCTTTTATTCATAATTAATTATGTTTTCAAAATCTTATACTTGGACAATCATAAAGAATCATGTTTTTAAAAATATTTTAGGTGTACATGATAAATATGTAAAAATATATATTTTTTAAAAATTATTAAGGTAGAATTTCACCATATTTTTATAAAACAGGCTCCAATTTAATAAGGTATGAAAACATTTTTAGAAAAACAATATTTTTTCAGTCAGAACAATTGTCTTTTTCCTTCTTCCATTCTTTTCATACGGAACAATGATGTATTGAATATTTAAAATTTGGGAAGTTGATAAAAACACATGGGCTGCTTTTGGAAAGTCATTTTTTTACAAAATATTACAACAGAGATGGAGAACATTAAAGAAGAGAATATAGAAGTCTAGGCATCTACAGGTAGGACTGCCACCTCTCCGAGTTTGATCCGGAGTCTACGGGTTTGAATGGTGATATTCGAGCTATGGGTTAGCATCCTATAAATCAGAACAAAGAAAGATGGTGAAAAATCACATTCCAATAAAAATATGGTTTTAAAAAATCATGTTGGTCCTAGCAGCACTGTTGAGTTATTTTGTACTATGCAATACTTGTTTAACCTTGAACCATGACCAAAAATACCTTTTTTTTCAGAAATCTCCGATCCTACCCTTTGTGAAAGGTGGCAGCTGTATCTACAGGGCCTGTCATTGGCTGGTTTAAGTTTCTTATATATTCCCTTCCGTAAAATGTTCTCCATATCTGTCATGTTCATATTAACAGTTCCCTATAGGAAGTTGAATTCAGTTCTTGTCTACAAAAATTAGGACAAACTCTAAAATTACCATTACATTTGACATCATATTAAATAACTATTTCACTTTTATTAAAAGCTTCGTTTAAAGTTGAACTTACATTATGATATAGTTATTTATTATAGTAGGTGGCCGCAGGCACTCAAGGCTAAAAAAAATGTGGTGATAGAACATTCTACACCAGTAAAATAAAGGTTAGTCATGAAAATATGATATAATTTTTTTAATGTTTTTTTCTCTCGATTTCACTTTACTTACCTAAAATTATATTTCAATGGATAAATAATTAGTTTTTCTTTTCATATAACAATACTGTCAAATGCTTAACCAAACAATTTCATTAAATAACAAGAAGAAAAATATCAGGATCTTAAGAATTAATTAAAAATACTTACGGTAATAAGATAGACCTCGTACTTTTTTGTGTGAGAAGTGATAACCTATTTGACACTTTATTGTTGTAGATAATGAAATATAAGAAAAAGCAATTACTTATCTTAATATAATTTTTTGAGGTAACTAAAGCAAAATCAAGGTAAAAATAATACAAATTGAATATCTCAAAACGGTAAACATTTTATCGATTATGATTGAACCGAAACACGAACCTTTAACATTCACAAATATTCTATGACAGCATTTTCTTACCTTTAGTGTCTGGTCACTCTTGTATAATAAACAACACACCTTTTGTACCTCCAATTTATTTGCATTTTCATGATTCCCTTTCCGCACCTAATGGTGCATAGGGCACTGGTATGTGCAATTGGTACACCAATCGCAGCTTATCTTGATCATTTCTGTTACATGAAGGTAAAATTATTAGTCTTAGGCTACAGGTGCCAGTCCAGGGACTATTAAATATTTCAGTGTATAAACACCTTTTCAAATAAATGTTTCATATCAATCATGTCGGGGTTCCAACCCGAGACCTCTTGCATGGTGTGCAAACGCGCTCACCACTACACCACGAAGCCGAAAATTACTTACATTTTACCCCATTATTTTATTTGAAAAACATTTGTACCTACTTTAAAGAGTCATAGATTTTTTGCTGTCAAAAGAGTCATGGAAAAGAGCGCTTTATCTCAAATCTGAACAATTTTCATTCATCAGGAACTTTTGTTTTTGCGTCGTTTTCTTTTTTTGCATTGTCATTGAATTCTCCCTAAAAGGTATAAGGTATACAATTATTGATTTGGCGATAAGCACATTTTGTCTACACCGTATAGAAAAAAAATATTGTCCAGTAGGTAAATAATATTTCGTTACATAAATATAACCAATTCTTGTTAATGAATGTAGACCTATTAAAAATAATGTTTTAACTAAAGTTGCAAATCAATTCCGTATGTAGTTTATGTTAAATTTTCACACCCTTGCTGATAATTAAAGCCCTCAAGGTTGACGTTACTTGAGTTAGCCAAAATTATTATTCTCACAACAAAGTACGCAGCAAAAAACTTTTTGAACTTTATTCTATATCATAATTTTTATTCTAACTACCTAACTAATGCAGTACTTTAAAAAAAAAAAACGGTCTCCTGGTATTTAGGCAGATTGCAGTATCTGCTGCCTCCAAAATCGAACAACGTAATTTCGAATATAGTTCTTTAAATTGACTTTTCTTGGGAAAATATTGACTGGCTTAGTAAGAATTAGTTAGTATTCGAGTGCTTAAAATTACATGTGTGTATAGCATACTCAATACAAAAAATATTTCAAAAATTAATTTTGAAGCAAAATAAAACAGGGATTTTTTTATATACATGTACTCAGTACAGAGACACAGATTATAGTGACACAACCAGGAATGACCCGTACCTGTGAACTTGCTTCGACTCCCTAGTACAGCAGTCGACAACCGGTTTTGGTGGCGGGCAGTATGAATATGTCAATTCTTTTTGAGGTCCACGCGACTGTCTACCTAATATGCAATTGAAGAATTGCTGTGATAAAAGAATACAATTTGAAATTACATTTTAGTACAAAACATGCCAACCATAACACTTGTTACCCTAAACATCCTGATTTGCGAAAAAGTAAATTGATATCTTTTATTGATGCCACGCTGCATTTACTGCTGTGGTCCATTTTGAATTGAACAGGAACCTGTGTGGCCAGAAAGCACCTCACAAGCTGGATCTGGCCCATGGTTCGCCAATAAGAAAATATCACATAGTAGGATTACTGATAAAAATATATGAAATGGATTTAAAATAATTAATTGTATTTTCAAAATCAAGATGGATATTTGTTCATTTCAGTATGAAGATTTTAAAGGGAGCAATGATCTTGTTGGGAGTTCTCTCTGTAATATATATTGCTGATGCGAAGAAGCATAAAAGGTCTGATGTTTCGCAAGAGTATTCAGAGAAATATGATCGAATGCATAACTACAATAAGCATCACCGACCACATGGAAAATACAAGAACCATAAGGACACGGCATCTAGTGTAGTGGACCCACCTGATCATAACAAAAATGTTGCAATGGCAAGATATGTCGTCCACCAAGCAGGTAAAATGAATTTTTATTTTTTACTGGACCAAAATAACATGACAAATAAAACAAAATATTTAATGCATTCAATTGGGACAACATATCAGGGCAAAAACCCCTGAACAATGGCCTGATATTAAGAAAGAACAATACTCTCCTATAGCAAGACTATTTGCTTCTGAAATCTGAATTAAATCTGGTAATTATTTAAATATTTGATGTAAGAGAATTACTTGATTTTTTTCCCCCTTATAGTTTAAAAGTTGTTGCTATGTATATTTTGAACACACATTAGGTTTCAAAGATACCGAGGTATAATTAAATAGATAAGATGCTCTGTTCTGAAAAATGAGCATTGTTGCGAACACTGCCGTGCAAAACGCATAGTGGAGTAGTAAAGACTAACTGTCAATGTTAATTTACTGTGAATTCAAAGCTATATGTCGCGCCTTTTTACGCTGTTTCACATTTACTGACTACAAGTTATTTGTTTGTTGATTTTTTCTGAATCTCTCCAACATAAGGGAATATCTTGCCTCATAAACATAATGAGGTAGCGAATTATCGTAGTCTTAGCATTAGCGGGGCTTATGACGTATATAACCCGAGACATCCTGCATGGTAAGCAAACGCCTTAACCATTTGACACGAGGCGGACATTTAAATTAGTAAAAATTTTCTTCCAATTTTAAAAATACTTTAACTTATTTCTTCTTTGTATGTTATTCTTCTTCCTCCTGGCTGTTTGTCCCATTTACTTGGGGTCAGCCCTCCTAGTCCTCAATCTACACGTCGGACTAGGAGATTTGTTGTTTGGTTGCCACCCGATGCCAAGACAGTAACCCCTCTTCCTAACTGGGGGCTTAGGATACCATGGTTAATTATTGTTTAGGTATGACCGGCAAATATATGCCCACAAACCATCGTCCGAGATCAATTGTTTTTTTTTTTGTATTTAGATTGGACATCAGTTGCAACTTTATCTTCTATTGATACTCTAAAAGGGTTTCCCTTCTCCAACATTGTCTCCATGGCAGACGGACCGATCAGTAACTCAACTGGAATCCCCTACTTTTACCTAACCCATCTAGATTTTTCTTCTCAGGACCTTCAGGTGAGTTGAATTTTATTGTTTTTCTACAATCCTGTATGAAAAATGATCCATAAGTTGGACTCAACCTCTTTCACATGTGACTAAGAAGCGCTTGAATTATTAAGTTGTAGGACATTGGAAAAGCCTTTCTGAAGAATTGCATTACTCACTCCCTGTTTCCATGCATGCCTCTTCACTACTAATATGATGTTTTAAACATTACAGAAGGATAGCCGTTGCACAATTTCTGTTACTCTTGAGGAAACAGATTACTGCCATGTTGAAAATTTAGATCCAGAAGATCCGCGGTGCGCTCGTGTCATGTTGTCTGGAAATATGAAAAAGGTAAAAAAAAATATGTTTCCAAAAAAAAATACTATTTGGGTGGGATGAGTTTACTAGTATGGTGTGTATAGGATTATACTCTCTGAATTATATATTTTATAGGACATGCCCTTGATTAATTAATGCTAATAAATCAACAATTTTACACCACACAAGTGTCACTAAATTTGTAAATTTATTTTGATTTATTTATATTCAATTGGTTATATGCATACTATAACTTTTCAATTCTACTTTATAAAAAAAAAACAATATGCCACATTGAATAGGGAAATATTAGGTTTTTTTTTACAATTTTAAATTAATATAGGTCTATGAAATACTGTCCAATTAAAAAAATTCTTTGCTAATAATTATTAGTAGCATAAAAATTATTTTTTAATTTGTAATTTTTAATTCCTGCAAAAACGGTCATTCCATTGGCCACGCCCCTAATACGTCACGATTCATGTTTATTTGTTCCCGCCCATTCAAATTTGTTTAGAACATTGTCACGAATCTTGACTTCACAATTGCCAAGGCCAAACATGTTGCGTTTTTATTTAAGTTCTTTTTTACATTTATGTATAAAAATGTTTCTCCGCAATATCCATATTGATTTTGAAAATACAATTAATTATTCTAAATTCATTTAATATATTTCTATCGGTATTCGTAGTTTGTGATATTTCCCTATTGTAGGCTAAATGAAATATTTTCTGTATTTTTTTTGTATATTGTCATAATAATTTATTTATGTTTATAGGTACCAATTGATACTTCCGAGTATGATTATGCCAAAGGTTTTCTTTTCGCAAGGCATCCAACTATGAACACATTCCCTACTGGTAACTAAAGCTCTGAACACGTAATGTTCTTCGATAAAGTAAAGTAAATGACTTATTTACTATTCTCATGTTATTTTAGATCATCATTTCTACGTCGCCAAACTGAAGATAAGCCAGATCTATTTGCTGGACTGGTACGGTGGTGCTAAGTTCATCGGGGTTCAGGAATATTTGGCGTTCAAACCGGAGAAGTTGTTCAAGGGAAAAGCCTTAAAAGACGAAAAGGATATTGGTCGTGATTTTCATGTTATTACAGTTTAGAAATATTATAGTAGAGGCTAACCGGTGATTATTTTTGTTACAAATATTAATGTATGTACTGTTTCTAATTAATGAAAGAGTTTTACCTACAATTAGAACCCTCTTATGTTGCCTCTCTTATCCTGAATATGTTTACGTGAGATAAGATCTCCTTTCCGGTCGGAGTTACCTAGTTCCCACCCGCCTTTTAATACCGTCCCTTTTTCTATGACCACCCTTTTCAGTGCTTACATGTACCAGTCAGCTAATGCGGACTTGACTAATCTAGTGAGTATCTCAGCCCACCGGGTTGCGTATGATTTGCCATTCGGGCCCTTTATAACACATCACATCACAATTTTTATAATGCTCGCTTTAATATTTTACAAATTAAAACTGAACAAAGCCACAGTGAACGGAGTGAAAAAAATTGGTATTATAATAATTTTAATTAAATTAATTTATTTTTATTGGAATTAGCTTAAAAACTGTGCCTTGAGCCTAAAAGGGTTAATGTCATAAATCACAACATTACATGTGATTAATTTTACAGTCATTTGGTGGCATTATAATAAACTTTTGGAGGTGTTTGAAACTATTATCAATAATAAAACACTACCACATAATATGTATGTTTACATATAATGGTTAAAAATACATAAATTTTTATTGATATTAACTAGTAGGCACTCCATCCTACAAAGGATGATTTCTGCCAAGGGTAAAATATGATATTAAAATATATTAGGAATATAATTGTGTAAAAATGAAAGAAATCGAAGAAACCTAAAAATTTACCTCATTTTCTGACAAGAATCTTTCTATTTGGTGGATGATTTCAGGATCTGGGTATAGAGTAGTGATAATATGTCAATAGGCTACTTGACAAAATGTTGGCAACAAAAGAATAGAATCTGACATTGGCTTTTTCATACCCAAGCCAGAAAAATATTGTGTTTTCAGGAAAAAAATATTTTATAGAAGTTACTAATAATAAAATACAAAACACCTAAAATGTTTTAATTTTACATGAAAAAATGTTATTATATCAGAAATTTCTTTAATCATCATCATTCCCTTTCTGCACCTAATGGTGCATAGGGCACTGCATTGGTACACCAATCGCAGCGTATCTTGATCATTTTTGTTTCATGAAGGTAAGATGATCAATCTTACACTTCAGGGCCAGTCCGGGGCCATGAAATATTCTAGCGTGAAAACACCCTTTTTAAAGAAATATTTCATATCAACCATGTCGGGAATCGAACCCGAGACCTATTGCATGATAGGCAAATGCGCTGACCATTACACCACGAGGCCGACAAAACAAAATTTACTTACTTTTATATCATATATATATATGTAGGTTTATTTATATTTTTATAAGACGCGATAACGTTGTTATTTTCTTTTATAGTTATTTATGCATTGCATAACTTAAAACTCAAAATAACAGCTATATTTTTTTCCACCTTCAAAATTTTATTAAAAAGGATTTCTACTAAAATATAACTATTTTTGTACATAGTTTTTCATTTGGTATACTATAACAATAAATGTAAATCGCATTCTTTAATCGCGTGTCATTCTCATAAAATGTTTTTTTCCTATAATGCGAGTTTTATTTGGAACAAACGAGGTTTCTGTAGATTATTAATACAAAATATATTGTAATGTAGACAATACTAACCTTAGGAATCAAGTTAGTAAGGCGATAATGTGATAACAGATTGTATGTAATTATATATATGATTTTTTTAAATATTTTTAATCCTTGTATGTTCACGAGTTTTTATCTAGTTACTCTTAGAAAATGGTATTATGTTTGCTTTTCTTTGGTCTAGGAATTATTGTGAAACAAACGAGGTTCATTTTGTAGACTTTTTACCGTATGATTATAAAAGCTATTTATTTATTTATAATATGCTTTCGACATTAATAAAATAAGTAGAAGGCGTAGAAATGAAGTAGGTAATAAAATTATGTGATCAAATAAAAATAAATGATTTTTTTCTAGTGATTCCATGTGTTTTACTTATTGGCATGAGTGCGGTATTTCCAATGCAATCTGGTGAATGGCTGGATACCTTTATATGTTTGAATTTTGTGGATGGATTTTATTGATATAGGGGAAGGTGATGTCAAAAGTAATAGGTGTCAAATGTAACAATCGCTGTACGTTCTTAAAAATTCACCATTTAAAGGAAAAAGCAGCACTATCTATTGGATTGAATCGAACAATGAACGCCATTTTGCAAATCTAACAATGCTGTTTGACAGTATCGGTTAATTGGATAACATCGGATTTGTGTGTAGCGAAGTAATATATTTTTTTTTATGTTGATGCCACTGGTGTCAAATGTAAAAAATATATATTTATTTATTTTTTTAACCTTTTCCTCACTAAGCATAAAAAAATTACACATGATCCAAACGGGGGGACTAAACGACCCCAGCGCCTACTTGTATATGGCGTCGCGATAGTAAAACGTTGGAAGTGTGCAATAATTTATTCATGTTTTCGCATACACATTTTACTCATTTGTGTATTTTCATTTTTGTTAGTTTGCCGAATGCTAATGTGGATAAAGTGAAATTGACCCTTGGAATTGATCATAGGAAGTATCATCATAAGCCTACTAAATATATTATAATATTTTTATAGAATACTAATCCATAAGAAACTAAATAAGTACCGTAAAACGCTGCAACTTTGCCGCAATTTTGACTTTTTTTGTAGATATCTCTGAACCTATTTATTATTATGGCTGTTAATGCGTTTTAGATGGAAGACGGACCTAATGCCTAGCCGTATAAGTTCCAAATCCTTTTAAATCTTGCAAGTTTTCCTAATTACATGCATTCAAAGTCGTAGGCAAAGTTGTGTGCAAAAGGCGCAACTTTGCCTCGAAGAATACCTCAGTAAATATAATGTTTCTCTTTATAGTATTTTTTTTCCATATGCAAGAGTCGCTGTGCTTGACCCCGGCAGTCAAATTATTGCCATTAAGGAAATAGATTTTTATTCACAGCTAATGGGGAAAGTTGTAGCAGGTACCACAAACTTCCCATACAAACATGTCGGTAAGTGTAGGGTTATGCCAAAAAAAGATTTTTTTTTTCCACTTTTATTTCTATTTTTTCCTAAGTTAAACAAATAATCAGAAGTAAATCTAAATAAAGTTGGTAACAGTAGGTATTAATATCAGTCTATTATATCTATAATAATAGGTAGTCTTCTCTCTCAAACCTAAAGTTACTTTTTAGGCAGGTAATTAAAATTTCAGCAACACAAAGTAGGAACAATATTAAAAGCTATGACACTAAACAAACCATGGCATAACTATAGTCTTGAACCAATCATCAAAACAAATCATATCGAACCATCCAGATTTGGTGCGATTATACCTAGCATCTTTTGGACCATTTTCACACCACTTGGACCACAAATGATCTGCTTTGTAAACCACATAAGGTGGTAGGCAAATTCCGTCAGCAGTTCCGCTGAACATGATTGATACTGAGCTTTTGCTTGCATTAATTACCCTTTCTGGGTGTTTTGTGCCTCTTTTGAAAATACATTTTTTAGATCCGGGGTCGTCACTTAAATTTGTCTCATCAAAATTGAGAATATTACTGGTGGGAACATCTTTAAGAGAAATTTTCAAATTTCTGTAGTATTCGTCCATTTCCTCTACTGTTTTTGCAGCACGGCTTCGTTTTATATTTTGTGTTGCCCTTTGTGAAAAATTGTGTCGTTTTAAGAAAAAACGGGCCCAGCGTTCACCAGGCATTTTTCCTTTAAAAAGAGCAGATTTTCCACTTTTTAAAA
Organism: Micrasema longulum; assembly: GCF_059751315.1. Taxonomy (NCBI): domain Eukaryota; kingdom Metazoa; phylum Arthropoda; class Insecta; order Trichoptera; family Brachycentridae; genus Micrasema; species Micrasema longulum. The sequence continues at coordinate 9,809 of NW_028280282.1, forward strand.
GGTAGTTGTAAACTACAATACGCAAATCTAAAAGAGAAAGAGGACAACCAAATTCTGCTGAAATATTCACCACGTCCGCTATGTGAGCTTCTTCCTCAGTTGAAAACTCTGTAGGTCGACCAAATGGTTTATTATGTACGCTTTTGACTTTGTTGCTAATTGTCCGACGTGGGATCCCAAACTGCTTTTCTGCTTCGTATGATGAAATAATTTTTCTTCGAACGAGATCTACAGCAACTTCCAGCATTTCCTTCGAGTAATCAGAATAACTACGAGCTCCTACTCTACGCCTTCTTCGCTGTTGATTGTTTGCCATTTTTCACATAACTGCAATAGAATTAAGATTTCCATAATTTTTAGTATTCAATTTGTCCTCGAAATATCGTTTTATCAATAGATTTGAGATATTTTGTAAACTTATTATAACGATCATCGATAGAGATAAACTTTGAATTAAGTTATGTTTCGAACACTTATATAAGTAGTGTGTCATATTTAAATCATAATTAAAAGTTTATTTGTATTACTAGAAATAAACGAAAAAAACTTTATCCGGGTAAATTATATAAAGTCAAATATTCAAATTTCGTTTAATAAAAAAATTAAATTAAATGAAAAAATCAAATTTAAGATAAAGCACGTTGACTACTAGTGATAACCCTAGAACCAGGCAAAAAGTACAAATCGTGTTTTCAAAACACTGCACAACATTGCCTAGCAAGTTTTTTTGATGAAATCGTGTACTTTTGATAAAAGTATCAAACAATACGAAAAATATACAGTATTTTCTTACCCCGGGACGGTTTTACTTTTCAAAAACACTTTTGGTTTTTCTTGAACTTTAAAAGTTTTAGGAGACCAAAATTTCACGACTCCTCCTGCCGACATTCATCGCTCAACTGAGAGCGCAACAATGGAGTTGGCGTTATGAAAAATAAAAAAGGTGTTGCCAGGACAATGAAAAATTACTACCAAATGGTAAAAAGTGAGAAAAAGCCAATCAAATGCGAAATATCGTAATCGTAACGAAACAGGAAAAGTTGTGGCCGGTAGGAAAAGTTGCAGCGTTTTACGGTACTACAAAATGGAGTCCTGACCTTTTTATATGAAAGTAATGTAACTTTAAAAAACAAAGAATAAAGTATTCAAATGCTATAAAAATGCGATGCACAAACACAATTAATGTAAGAGACGCAAAGATGATTTGTGCCTACACCCATTTCTAAAAAGAATAGGTAGGTAGGTATCTTTGAACACTATACACAAAATGTGTAACATAAATGGTCTCTTTTCGCTGACAACGCGTTACATAGTTACATTTATGAACGTCCAACATATGTTGACATTTTCCGTTTTGACAGTTACTGCCAGTTGCTGTTGCATTTGTCGGTATTTTGTTATTTTGCCACGTTTTTAGTACAATAATTAAATTAAATTGTTATTTTTATGTGATAATATTTGAAAATGAACGTAAGTGCGCTTAATCTTTTATTTTATCTATTACATAGCCCACAGTGTACCAGTTTTAGTAATACATGTTTTTAACAAGCATTGTTCAAATACATGTTTAAACTCATTATTTGTTTGTATTTCACCAATCGAAAATTAGGGGAAAAATACATGTATATTTGTATTGTATTGTATTGTAGGAAGCCGACATACCCATCGATATTCACACTGGAAAACTACTAGATTGGCTTATCAGTAGACGTCATGTTAAGAAAGATTGGCAGAAAAACATCCTTAACATAAGAGAAAAGATCAACAATGCCATTCAGGATATGCCTATCCATGCCGGAATAACAAAACTATTAACCGGAAGCCACATTAACTACTTTCACTGTGTGAAGATAATAGAGATTTTAAAAGAAACCGAAGCTGATTCGAAGAATCTCTTTGGTAGATATGGATCCCAGCGTATGAAGGATTGGCAAGAAATATCCTATTTATATGAAAAGGACAATGTCTACTTAGCAGAGGCAGCTCAGATTTTGGTCCGAAATGTGAATTATGAAGTTCCTAGTTTGAAAAAACAGATTGTTAAATTTGAACAATTGCAAGCTGTAAGTTTTATACTATATTGGTTTTTTTGCTGTTATAAACAAGTTGTTTTATTGTGCTTATTAAATCTACCTTAATCTTGTGTCTGAGTTTCCTGATTTGCCGTCAAATATACTTAGGTATGTCAAAACACCAAACTTCTGAGTTTTGAGAGTAAATGCCCGAGGAGAATATTAGGTGTAACGTGGTTCGATTCCATTACCAATAGTGAAGTCCGATAACGGACGCAGCAGCCTCCTATAACAAGTGTTTGAGGGTGCAGCGGTGGACCTGAGCCTTAATCAAAGTTTCTTCTTCACACCTGCGGGCTCCCGCCTTCTTGGAAAGCCAATGATGACGATCTTTTGATCTAAGAAACGCGGGAAGTGGCAAGAGTGCCGGCCGACGATTGGGTCTCCTTAGGGCGTCTTGTGATGTCCACATGCTCCACTTAGGAGCGTTTGTAGAAAAAAAAAGATGTTATTTTATGTGAACTTTTGAAATATTAGTACATCTAAATAATTTGCAAACTCGTATTTTGCAATGCTAAGTTCTAATTTGTTGCTTAAAAATATACAAAAATGTATTTTTTAGTCCCTTGAAAGAGTCCAAATGAATCAAAGCAGTGTCAATAGATTTTTTAATTTATGTACACTTTTTCGAGTGTGTTGCCATTTTAATTTTCTGCACACATCTAACAATCCTTTTTTATACAGGAGTTTTGACAATCACATAAAAAAAAGTATCTACAATTTTTCCAAAATAAACTAATTTTCACTATTACTTAATTTCTTTTTCATATATGTTTTATTGATTACAGGAATCAGAGAAAAAAATTGCGGAATATTCGAAAAGAGAAGTGGCATCCAGAGCAGAATTCAATTCGTTTTGTAAACAGTTCGGCATCTCTGGAGACAAACTTAAATCTGAACTTGTACAGAAACTTCAAGAACTGCCTGAAATTTATGAAAAGGTAAATACATACTCAAATATTGATAATTGGAATAAAAAATATGTTTAAGATTCTTATTTCGATGAGAAAATTCACTGTGCTAAAAAGATTTTTCCTTTCTCTTGCCTGTTAAGATGATCAGTCTTATTTAATTGAAAAATAACATGCAGCACACCAATATAAAAAGAACAATAAACGAACATTCATTTACATGAATGGAACAAACTCGAATATTTAAAAAATCATCGAAGAGTTTCCAATTAAATCCAGTCCTGAACTCCCTTGAAAATAGATTTTGTATATGAGAGCCTTATTCAAAATAAATTGTTTTTTGTTTTAAAGATTGGCAACAAAATCTCCTGTCTGAAATCTGCCATTGGCTTGTATATCGCTTTTACTAAATGCATTGTCGGTGAGCAGCAGTCCCAGATTTGTGTTCCGCTCGTCAAGTATATTGCTGAGAATGGAAACACAACGGTTTATGAGTGGAGCTATGGAGAGGCGCCCTTAAGTGTACAACCAGATCCCATACAGATCGATTTCGATGTGGGCAATGAAGACACTGAAAGTGCAGAGGTATTTATAATAAGTGCATTGTTTTACCCTCTCTTTTATGTAAATAATATTATTATTATTTCAGAGTAAAAACATATTGAAGTCTTACAAAGTGTAAAATATATAAGATGATTTTGATAAATCTATCAATGTAAGAAGTGCAGGTACGTTGTTAGTAATGACAACATATCTTCAGTCATCTGTATACCAGGGGCGAATCGTCCATATAAGCGATTACGTACAGCTTATACTTGACTATCAATAATAATATTTATAGGAGTTATATTAAAAAATAAATAAACATTAAAAATAAAACTTTTATCCCCCTGTCTTTCAGATTGATTTTGGTGATTCACAACTTGATGACAATGCAGAAATAGATTTTGGGGGTCCCGAAGATGCCATTGATTTCGGAGATGATCCCAAAGGCAAAGACATTGACTGGGGTGGTATTGATACAGCAGAAAATAGCAAGGTAAATTTCAAAAATAGATGAATTTACTGTACATTTTTTCGGGATGACATGCACATTAGACCAACCTATCTGTGTTCAAATTTTCCATGTCCTAGTGGTTAAAGAAAACAGTTGTGTTTGGAATAGAACCAGAGCTCCGGACAAGTGTGATTTGATGGCCACTATCAGGTCCTTAAAATGGGAATCGTGTGAGTGTAAGTGTTCCATTTAGTGTATTGTTTGGTCATGCTTGAGGTCCTGGGTTTGATTCCTTGCGGAGTTGACTTAAAATACTTGGTGTTAAGGTGTTTTTAAACTTAAATTGGTTGCGTCACATTTACTATCTGTATGGTGGATTGCACATTTACTAGGTTGCTGCGTCAAATTTATTGCTACCTACTGAGCCCTAGTGTAAATGTTGTGATTAAGATACTGCGGGTAAAATCTTTTTCTCTCTAGCCCGTCATTGAATGTGTATGTGACCTTGAAATTCTCAGCACGCTATTTAGTAATTTAAGTGATCAATAAGTTATTGCATCTGCTGTATTGTAGATGATCAAGATACATTGCATTTGGTGTATCCACCACAAGGTTTAAATAAGGGCATTTTGATTATTATTTATTATTCATTCTTCAAACAGTTATCTTATATATCATGAAACTCTCCCGGAAACCAATGCCCACTGTTGCTCAACCTACTATCATGTTAAGGACAGTGCAAAAGGTGAATATTTTTTTTTTCAAATAAAATAAATAATCAAAACAATTGAAATACTGATTATCTAATACGGATGTCAAATTGCTGACAGTCAGGGAAATGAATTGAGAATGACCTTAATTTCCCATTTGGAAGAAGAGAGAAAAATTGGGACCCCTACCATGAAAGCTGTGAAACCCTTACTACAAGCGATCAGTATATATATATATATATATATAGTTGGATAATTTATAAAGCGCCATTTTTGTGAAAATCACCTCAAGGGCGCTGTACAATTAATAAATATCCCAGTACGTCTTGCAGCTACAGAGCGCATGGACGGTTGGGATTCTAGTTCCTCGTTTTCAATTAAGATCAATCAAATATTATAATAGATAGGAGCTAGATTACAGGACGTCTTGCAGCTACAGAGCGCATAGACAGTTAGAAATTTAGCCCCCATTTACACATTTTAAAAAATGACAAATAAATTTAGTGTATTACAAAATAATAATAATATGAATAGTAAAAAGGAGTAAGATTACAACACGCCTTGCTGCTACTAAGCGCATAGACGATTGGAATTCTAGACCCCGTTTACAAAATTAAGGTATTTTAAAGTTGAAATATGAAAGCTAGATAACCAATCATCGTGCAGCTACAAAGCGCATGGATGAGAGGAATTCCAGCAAAGTTAAAACAATATCAATAAATTTACAAAAAATAGAGTATAGTAGTAAATTGGTCAAGTGTTCATACCAAGAAGTAAGCAATAAAAAACTAAATAAATAAAGCACTGTATCAACTCCCTAAGTTAGTTAGTCGGTCAGTAATAGTCAGCTGAAATCAGCCGTTACTCTCACGCTTCATAACTAAATTCTGCATTTTATTCAACATGTAATAAATCCACATCGAAGCATAACGTCATTTCATTCTGTCATCTCCAACTGGGGTAGGAGCTCCCGCCATCAACAAGCACAAAATCCTACAATATGTTTGAGAAACTTTTGAAAATATTTTTAAATTTCTAAGGGTGGGTCACTTTGTTAAATAAATAAATTTTATTTGTCTTGTATCACTGTAGAAATTATATATTTTTCTTATAGGTGGATATTTCTTTTGGCGATGAAGGCGTGAATATTTCTCTGGAAGAGTCTGGAATAGTTGTAGAGGGTGGAGGCTTAATGGGCGGCATTGCTACCGGGAAAGACGCTTTAACATTATTAGACAATGTTTCTACTCGTGCTGCATTCATCGATCAACTAATGGAGGTTTGTAGTTACCTGAAAAATGTATGATTTGTATACTTTTATTTATATTATTTTGGCTATTCTTCGGTCTTCTAAGTTTCATCAGCTCAAAAGTAAACCTTTGCCAGTACCCCTTTAGTAGTTTCTCTGCATGGTGCTGATCAACCTGAGTTCATTACGAGGAGCACACTCGTTATCGTCGATATTTGAGTGTCCAACTACCCAAATCAGTGTTATGCTGTCAGTGTGATGTTACTCAGTAAATAATTTAATTTGCAATACTGTAATATTGTTTAATAATGCAATGAGACATTTTAAGTGCCAATTTAATTTAATTTAACTTTTAAAAAACTTGCTTCAGACTCGACAGTAAAAAAAGGAATGAAAAATAATTCATTTAAGTACCAATTTATACACATAGATACAAAAAAGTAGGCAACGAATATGTGGATACATTTCTACAAACCTACAATTATTTTCAATACATAATACAATATTTTTTAAATTCCCTTAGAATTATAATAATAAAAATACGTATATAGTTTTATTCCACTTATATTCCCTTAGAATATTACCTGCATAATTAATCCCAGTTTAAGTGCTGACTGAATTCTAAGAAAAAACTTTAGTCAAATAAATATTTCCTGTCTGTAATCTTTCCTCTATCTGAAATAACATGAATTAAACACAACTTGGACATAATCAAACATTGTTGAATTACTACCTGGTAAAAGAAGAAGTATAAAAATTGGAAAATTGTTTCCAGGCGTTGCCTAGTAGGTGATTTGGTTCAGCCGGATGAATCTCACCCACGTGATAAAGGTTTCAGCTCTTTTACTTCACAAAAGTCAACAGATGGAAGAGTTGAGGAAATGTGGATGTTCAAACATGGGCAGAATGTTGAATGTTACACAGTGTGTAAAGTGGCCACTTAAACCAGCCGATGACAGGTCATAAGCCCTGTAAATGCCTAGACTTCCATATTCCCATCTCAAAAACTTTTTCCCTCTCTGTTGAGATGGATTTGAATGCGAACAGCTCCCTAGGGAGGAAATCCAGCCTGTCTGCAAGCATTTGGACATAATCAAACATTGTTGACTTTGTTGTAAGACCATTTGAGCTTATTTTGAAGCACTATTTGTTTCAGAAAGTGGAAAGCACAGATCCTTCCATCTACAGGTGTAATGATTATAAACTCTGTCTTTCCTGTCATTATTTATGTCTACTTTGAATAAATAGCAGATAATTATAGTTGCAATTAGTCTGTATTTTAACAATGTATTATGAAAATTTATATAATTTCAAATTTGTAATATATTTACCACGACACCGCTCTAGAAAAAATTGTGTTGCTACAAAACCAATGGGCCATACATATATTTGTATTGAAAATTGAGTAAAAATTTTTTTTTTTCTAAGTTATGTACTTTTGTTTGCAGTTGGAGGCGTTCCTGAAAATGCGGTTTTACGAGATTTCGACAGACACCCAATTCAGTACATTCAGTTCATTGCAAGATTTGCCTATAGAATCTACTGATTCTATCGCCACCATGTTGGGCTTAGTCGAAATCACTATCGGAGAACTGACTGATAAGAAAGTCAACCATCTCCACAACATTAAACACTCTCCAAGGTAAATAGAAAACATGTCAAGTTCATCGAAGCATTCTCTTTTTTATTTTCATTTTATCATTTTGCTTTCGTGGACAATGCGTGCCTACGAGAGGAAGAGGATCGATGCATTCGAGATGTGGTGTTGGAGAAGGCTGCTGCGTTTGCCTTGAACAGCCAGAAGGATGAATGCATCTATACTGGAAGAGCTCCATATTACAACTCGTCTATCAGTAGTGTGTTTGAGAGGATACTCTCTTTATTTGGATATATTGCTAGACGTGAGCCAGGCAATCTAGAAAAGGCAATAATGTCTGGCCGAGTTGAAGGCAGGAGAAGCCGGGGTAGAATCCCATATGAACTGGCCAAATAAAGGTGGCTACGGGGCTAAAATATGATGAGTCAGTTCGTCGGGCTGAGGACAGACTGGAGTGGAACAGACTAATTAGAACTGCTCATGGTGGGACCAGCTTGGAAAAGAACAAATTTTAGAAATCTGACTTTTATGTATAAAATATGTAATTCATTTGTATTAAATTTTTCTTCTAGATATGTAGATACACTTGCCGCACAGTTAAAACAGAAGCTGACGGTTAGCAATAAGATGACATCTCTTATAGAAGTTGCCAAACAAAAGAAAAAGGAAAATAACGAGCAAGCCAAATCAATTGTTCCAGTTCTTAATCTTATCATTGCCAAGACAAAAGAATTGCAGCAGCAGGTTGGATTTACAATCATAAATATGATGAATTAATGAAGTTTATTAAATGTTTCTTTGATATCTCATGTGCTGTATTAGTATGGTGGATCAGCGATCCGAAATTTGAACCGCATTATCCTAGAAATATTTGGGTAAATCATAAGAACTCAATGTAAAAAAAAACTCCTGTCACAGTTTTGAACACCATTGTAGCATTTCTTTTCCACAATCACCAAAAATAACATAGAGTCAGGGTGCCGACAGTGCATCACCATTTTTTAGAGGACTGTAATTTTGTAATTGTTTGGACACGAAAGCTAAAATTGATTTATTTACGCTTTATTAAGTTAGTCCATAACATCTTAATAACTAATATAAATTTTTATCAAAATAATGTAAACAAATATAATCCTAGGAGTTATTCAGAGATGTCTCATCAACAAATGTTCAGGGAATATTTCGATTATCCATCTATCGCACACTTATCAAAGTATCAGCTTGTAAAGTCGAAAATGTCTAAAACAGTAGTCGCGTACGGGACTCGATTTATCAGACTGTCTCAAACCCAATCCCAGCGGGAAAGATAGTTCCCGCTGGGATTGGGTTAACATTCCTGAAAAAAATTATGACAAAACTTGGAGAGTATTTTTCTGTCATGAAGTTTTTTGTTTATTTAAATTTTTTATTGCAGATTGAAGCGGACATATCCAAGAAGTATAATAAGCGTACTGTTAACCTGATGGGAGGAATAAAGTCTTTATAGTCTATGTAAATTATAACATTATAATATAGAGGTGATGTTTTATAAATAATATATGAATTTGTATTGAAATACGAAAATAACATTTTCTTGCATTGTTGTTTTATTTTATAAAAAACATATTATGTACTGCTGTTTTGGAGGTTATTATACTGCGCATTGATTTTGCATCTTGCTCTGGTTTCGGAACAGCTTTGCACGAGTCCAGTATGTGACGACACCTAGAACAACATTACCGGTCTGTCTATCAAAAACATCTGCAAGGCCATGAAAACCCTAAAAAATTGAACCGTTTTAAACCCATAGCGCCGATCATTGCCCTCAATTAGTGGAAACAAAAAATAAAACAGTAATTTCAAGGGGATATTATGAATCCATATCTTATGTTGAATCCAACTAAATTAACCAAAATTCAATTAATTTACTGAGATAAAAAATAAAATGTAAATAGCAGTTGTTTTTTTAGAAAATTGCTTGGAATCACATATTTTGCTCTACGTATTAATATGTCAATTTTTTTAAATCTTAAATTGTACACACATATTCTTACTTGTGTTCTAATGATAACGTTATATCGTCGTTGCGCCTTGGAAATAGGCTATGTGATTTTACATTAAAATGTTCAGGAGGAACAAAAAACATGGCAGATTTCATTACATATGTCTGGGAACATGGTTTTTTCTTTTTAGTGAATACTTGTAGTACGTTTAAGAAAATTGCTATGTTTTGCCATTTTTGACATAAAAAACGTATTTAGTTAAATGAATGCTCATAGTCGGTTTTCAAGGGGCAACTACGAGTAATATCACTATTTTATAAATTGTTTAATTCATGCATATGTCTTAACATTGAGCATGATATTATCACTTCTCTTTTACAACATTTTTATTTTTAAAGTTTTTATAAAACTCATTTTGGGACAATCTTACAATTATACATAATGTAGACATACAGAATTGCAAAATATACCACAAAACACTATGAATTTGTATTATTCAATACATAGTTTAAGATAATATCATGGGGTTACTACAACGGTTACTTCAAAATCAGGATTTTTGTCTATTTGTAGCATTTATAGAGGAAAATACAAAATTGTGTTATTAGTGGTTAACTCAAAAATCCTTATTTTGAAGTTGCCTGGTTGTAGTAATTTCCCCCGCGATAAATTTTTTAATAATATAATACTGATAATATTATATAATGATGTAATAGAATTAATAATAATAATCAACAGTGTTGTTGTCGTGCAAATAATTTTTCATTAAATTTACCATGATGTGATAAAAACTGGGTCGTCCAGTGATCAGAGATTACCCAAGGAGACGAAGTGGTGACGGATTGAAAGGAAAAAAGAGAGGTCCTTTAGCGGATACAAATAATTTGTTTTTAGAACTGCACGATGTTCTGCTTTTGAATGTCAGAATAACACACCAACTTGAACTCCTGACGTCGAGGATAGTGTAAAGTTTCAGTGGAGATTTTCAAAATTAAAAAGGCTTGAAAATCCTAGTGGTGACAATAATATGATACAAAGCTTTAAAAAAAAAAACCGCTACAGAAGTGTAAATTTGATGCTAAAAAAATTAAAAGTACTAACATGTAAGCAAATAATATTTAGCAGTACGATGATGTTTGTGTATAATATTATTAATTAAAAAAAAAAAACTCAGAATTTTCGAAAAAAATTGATCAAAGCCAATATAAACATGATCTCAATACCAGAGAAAGGAAAAAATCAGATCCGCATTTAGAAAAAGGTGAAGTCATAAAATTAAAAATAATTAAATTAAAAGTAAAAAAATATTATGAAATGGGAAAAAACATTTATGAAAAAAAAAAATAATTTATTTATTTATTTATTATCATATTAAAGTACATATAAGAATATGTTGATGTGTGCCCTATTTCAAGATTCAAAATAGAAAATACATATAAATATTTTATTTTTGCTTAGTTTGATAGTCTTCTAACAAATATATAGATGTATTTTTTTTAAACCACTGAACGTCCTCATTGTCTTTAAATTTAATTTTTCTGAAAATGTTCATGGATATAAGGTATAACTTATAACATAATAAGATTCTGGAATAATCTCCACGGAGACGATAGGCACAAAGCCCTTCTCCGGGGGCACGGCCAGCGGGAGAGGCAGAGCGCCAGCTGGCGGTCACACTCGCACAGACGTGAAGCGCAGCCTCCGCCGGGAGCCCCCAGGGCGCACAGCGGCCTTCCGCGCCAACAGCGCCACAAGTACGGCACGAAGTACACCAGGAACATGGGGCAATCCACGGTAGAGTAGCACACGTCGTGCATCTTACAACACCTGGAATCATTTTGATCACAATGAACTACGAGAGCAATAAGGTCTCCCGGAGGCGTCTAGTGATGTCCACATGAACCACTTAGGATCAGATGTGGAAAAAAATGAAGTAGAAGAACTATAATTAATTATTGACAAGAAATTTTTAGTTTCATGCACAAAAATGACCTGGAACTTCCAAATTTCCGACTCAGTATTTTATTCTTCATCATTTCTCCATCCACACCAAGTGGCGCATAGGGCACTGTATTAGAACTCCAATTGTAGCGCATCTTGATCAATTTCGTTATACAGAAGGTAAGGTGGTCAGTCTTGTGCTTCAGGTGACTGATCAGGAAAAATTGGAGTATAGAACCACCTTTGAAATCAATATTTCACATCCCCTTGCCAAGAATCGAACTTAGGATATGAAGCATGGTAGGCAACTGAGCCATTGAGTGGAAAGCACTTGTCCAGGGTTCTGGTTCTATTTCATATTTGAAACTTTATTCTTAATCGGCCCGGACACTGAAAGAAAATTCTATTGAATAGATATTTTGAATATTTAAAGCATTAGCTTTGTGGTAAAAAAATTTACTAAATGCTATTAAATATTTGTATGTAACCATTTACCCACTTTTCTATGTCTACCGGTTTCGAGATTTACCCGTCTCTTCGGACACCATGCAAAATCCATTATACACCTAGTTGTTGCACAAAAATATAAAACCAATATGCCATGTATTTTAATAGGCGACGCTTACATGCCCTGATTAGATTATGAAAATATTTCGTCATGGGATAAATAGTTGAAAAAAAGAGTGGGAGAGGATGAAGGAGGGGCGTGAGTTTAATAGGTATTGGGTGACCATTAACGGATAACTGCTGTTTTTTTTTTTAAAAGTTCAACAGCAAGTCTTACTTGTCAATGCCGTCTGTGATTTCTCCAGACCCCATGAAGCCACAGTAACACCCATATCCCTTATAAGACAGTGGATTGCATCCCGTAGCACAAGACACCATGTTGTACAAATGGGTTACTCCTCGTTTTCCCCGGATTTCCATAATATTACTGTCGTCATCAACTGGGTTTACTTTTCCTTTGAATCTACATTAAAAAAAAGATCACA